>NW_017806002.1:551571-663713 GCF_001891065.2 Hippocampus comes
TATATATATATATTTTTTTTTTTTTACAATAAACTGTAATCTGCAATTACAGTTGACAATATCAGATTTATTGTCCAGGTTTGGTCTTATCGTCCAACCCTTTTTGACCAAAGATCTACTTTTCAAGCAGGCAGCCTTCCGCCATCGACCCGTCCCTGCACATGTATGCAGACACACACGCATGCCACCATGAACAACAGCCATAACGGACCCAAACATGAACGAAACAGAAAAATAACCAAGTTACAAGACTGAGTATATTCAAAGTAAATCATTGCGTGCCTTAGTGGAAGACCTGACACAGATAGGAAGGGACACGCGTTTGTAGTGCGTTAAGTGCAGAAACATCATGATCGTAGCTTGCGTATACCGTTTTAAAATGCTAGCGCTGGCACCCCAGAACCCCATTCTTTCACAATGCCATTGGTGCATTGCAGATCAAACAAACTTGGAATGAGAATTGCACACTACTGACTGCTAACTTCCTGTGATGCAGGTGACCATTTTTTCTAAAAAAAAAAAAAAAAAAAAAAAAAAAAAATGTAACTACTTTTTTATGGATATGAAACTGATAGGATGCTTACAGTGCAGTGTAAACTAAACACAAAATAGATAATATCAATAACGCGTGCACACACACACTATTTTTTTTTCTTTCTCTATTTGCCATCACACTCCCCTGGGGTTGACTTGGGACCAGTCCGCGGACTACCGCTCGACCAGGAGCCACTGGTTGGGCACTAATGTCTAATAGACTTAGGCTAAAATAAAAGGTGAATGAACCATTACTTAGATGAACGACAATTTCTTTACCTACTTCAGTTAGACCTGTTAATTGACTAAACGCTTTGACTTTGCAGTCTTTGAAGCGTTCAATAGGACAGCTTCACAAAATTCTAACAAATGAGCGTGGCGTAAGTATTAGTCATTAAGTGAAAAATGCAAATAACTATCACTTCAAATTTTTTCATGTCTCATCAAACAATGTAATGTACACAGGTGAACTGCTCTGATTCAGCAATGAACTTATCTGGACACCATATAAGCAATACAATTGACCAAATGAGGCATTTTACTCATCATGCGAAACGAAAATTGCACTCTTGTACATTCAAATGTCAATTTGTATTCGATGAATTGTTCTTGTGAACAGCGGCTTGTGCGCCATTCCGATCGATGAGTGACACACACATTAAATAATACGATGTTATAATGTCTGCTCAGAAGCATACAATTAATCATCGTCCACCCGTGAAGATACGTACAGCATCATGTTAAATCAACTCCGAAAAAAAAAAGCCATCTGCTCCTCCTCCTCCTAGCTTCCTTTAGCATCAATGATGGTTGAGAGGGATCTGTTGCATGAAGTAAATGAGAAAAGAGACTAATGGGAAGGTTGGCGGGGGGACTTGCGTGCAGTCGAGCAGCGACGGGGAACCTTTTAAAAAGTCCTCTGAGGGCCGTGCAAAATTGTTGACAACATGATGTCACATTCCACTACCAGCGTTTGTAAATTAAACATTTTTGTCCTTTGTTTGCCCATTTTACGGCAGGCGGCGTCAAACCCTCCGGAGGTGACATAGAAAGGAACGTCAACTCACTGGCTTGCATCAGCTGTCCCTGGCGCCCGAACACCTGAGAGAAGGTGGCGTCCTGGCTGCAGCAGGTGAGCGTATCCTCCATGACGGCTGCGGAGGCTACAAGAGAGAGCAGGGAGGCGCGTCACAGCGGGATGGACAGAGTGGGGAAGGAGCGGAGAAAGGAAGGAAGGGGGCTTACCTTCCAAAACAACGCCCGCTTCCTACCCGCTGCCGTTGAGGGAGCAGACGCAGCCCCGTTAGCTCGCAGCGATGTGAGCAAGAAGTGCTCGCTGTGCAGATGATGGGAATAAGGAGGGAGGCAGGGAGGCTGGGAGGATGGGGAGAAGTTGTGGGCAAAGGGAGGGGCTGGGGAAGGAGGTGTCAGTGGGAAAGTGCCTTCTTGTATGAGGAAGGCATTGACGCTTCAGGTGGCGGGCTCAAGGATGGCAATGAATGGTTTTTGCATGATTATTTCATACAGACACGGTGTGAAGTTTCACGTTTGTGTCGAAACAACCGGCTACCACAATAAAGTAGTCGTCGTGTTTCTCTGGTCTCTTTGTGTAGGATTTTTTTTCTCTTTTTAACATAAATTTATAGTTAATGCAGAGCTGGGATTCAATTGTGAATTCTGAATTTGTGAAAGATTGGGCTAAAGATAAAATTAGTGAAGTCTTTAGTGCCTCAACAGCAAACAGCTGGACGGTGACATTTTTGTACTTCACGTGTTTTAAGACTTAATCTTTGAAATAGTGTTTGGGTAGATGTATGTCAGCACAGTTAGTATTTCCATCCATACATCCATCCATTTTCTGATCCGCTTATCCTCACAAGGGTCACAGGGCGTGTTGGAGCCTATCCTAGCTGTCTTCGGGCAGTAGGCGGGGGAAACCCTTGAACTGGTTGGCAGCCAGTTGCAGGGCACACATTGACATACAACCATTCGCGCTCACACTCCCACCTAAGGACAATTCAGAGTGTTCCATTAACCTGCCATGCATGTTTTTGGAATGTGGGAGAAACCGGAGTACCCGAAGAAAACCCACACAGGTGGCAGGGGGAAAACATGCAAACTCCACACAGGAAGGTGCACTTCTGCACTGTGAGGCGGACGTGTTCCGAACTTACTTGGCTGATAAATCCTTCTCAGTCGTGCTGTTTCAAAGACTTGGGGGAGGGGCGATTGAGGACGTTTCCAAAATGTGTTTTGTATTTAGTACAGAAGTAGCATCTAGGGATGCTAATTTCCTCTGACTGGAATATGTTTTATATTTCATGCAGAGATGGTGTGAAAGAAATCTGGGCAATTCTTTTGATCGACTGTACATCATTTCCGCCCTATGCCTCCCCTTCATTTCCATACCTTCACTTCACTTCCTCCCCTTCGTGTTCCATTTCATGCAAATCCCCTCCATCCATTCCAAGGCTCGGCCTGCTGCCAGAAACGTCGAGAGGTTAATCGCCGCCCTGTGATGAGGACCGGGAAGTGGGAAATAAATAAATAAATAAAAAGAGAATGAAGAAGAGGAGAAAAGGTCTGAGAAGAAACTGATTAATTAGTTGGAAGTATGTAGCGAAAATTGGGTAATGAGTCAAAACAAATCCCACGCCGTGCGCAACCCAAGGAGATCAAAGAGCACATGCTGGCGTCAAATTACATCAATATAAAATACACTCGCAGGCCTCAGAGGCTCTGTTAGTTTGGGATACAGTTGGCATGGCAACTTCAGACCAACTTGCCACATTCCCTTTTCTAGTTGTAGAGGGGGTGGGGGTGAGGGGGGAGGGGGTCATGATGCTCAAGCTTCTACTCTTTGGCTGCAATGCAGGGTGAAACGAGGTGGCCAGCTGCACGGAATTGCATTTTCATGAAACGAGTGAGAGCGCAGCGTTATGCCACAAAGAAAAATATTTCACCATTTGACAGCCCCTCCCCCCCACCCACACATGTGTGGTGCAACATAAACTACAGTCATAAAGTGCACCGTCGCAGGGCTGGCACATATCGTATGATAACCAAGCGACCCCAACCACCGAGCCCAGCACATTTAGTGCATTGAGATCATCAGGGGTATTACCCAATTTCACGTAATTGGGCTAATAATTATCATTTATTCACTACAAAAAACATCGGTCTTCATATTTCTATGAGGGCAATGTACAGTCCCCTCCAAAAGTATTGGAACGGTGATGTCAATTTCTTTGTGTTGTATACTGCAGACAAGTTCAGGATTGCAGTTTTGATTTGATATTATTTACATCTGGCTGTGTTAAAAAAGTCAGTAAAGAGCACCTTTTGTTTGTTTGGATGCATGTTTAAATTTCAAGACAAAATGCTTTGTTGATTTCAGAATTAATTCTGCTAATACCATCCCGAGTTGCAAAAAACACTTTGAAAGAAGAGTCATAGTGCTCCCTCACTACTTTGAGGTTCAATTATTGCAGATTCACTTTATCGCATCTGTTGCAATTTTACCTCACTGTTGTGGCACATTTTCTTGCCTTTTATGTTGGACCGGTCAAAAAAATGTTGAATTGAAATTTGTTTAAAAACGAGACCATCAAAATTAGACAGCTTGAGCAAGTGCAAAATGTTTACCTGCAAAGATTGTCTAGTGCAGTGCTTCCTAACCTGGGTTCGATCGAACTCTTGGGGTTCGATGAATCCATCTCAGGGGTTCGACAGAGCCTCTACCATAATTAAAAAAGCTTAAGACTTATCTCTTGAGTTTAGATTTACTTACTTCTGTTTTTAATAAACGCATCTTTAATGTCTAGAATTTGTAAAAAAAAAAAAAAAAAAAAAATCCAATTTTTATTTTTCACGAAAGAAGGGTTCGACGATGTGCATATGAACTGGTTGGATTCGGTACCTCTAACAAGGTTAAGAACCACTGATGTAGTGCATTTGAAGTTTATGGTGGCATTTGACCAAAATATCATCCTCTCGCTCCATTTTTTAGACTAGTGTATGCATGCGCCATGGTTTTATTCAAGTTGGGAAAAGCAGGTAATACAAGCCTTACCTCCATCTTGTGGTTCAGAACCAGCACCTCACATACTGCAACACGATGGGTTGCGTTCTAATGAAAGGAAAGCACATGTTCAAGACTTGCAAATAAAAAGCACGCCGTTGTATGTCACGAACAACTTCGCACTCAACCAGGATTTGGAAGCTGACGATGAGATAAACGTGGTGAGAGCAAAAACAGGAACTTCGTGTGGCAGCTGCCATGGAAAAGCGACTACTAAATACTTCACACAAAAACACAGGCAACCCATAGTCAACTAATTACACCACACACAAATCCGGATCAACACTATCAACTAGGTGGCAGTATCGTTCCATCATGATCTTCCTCTTACCTCTCCCACGTCTGTCAGGCATTTTCAAAAGCGAGTACCGTAGTTTTACAATGAAATCGGAAACATAGTTACACTTCTTTTGAGTGTCAAACATCTGCAATGCTTTTGTCGACATTTCGAATTATCCCACAGATAGTGAACTTCTGCGTGTATTAATGTAATTTGATATATTTTCTCTCTCCCACAGTGAATTGCTAACTCATCTACAACCTTGCGTTAGTTGTGCAACAGCCATTCCCCACGTACGTATACGTCATCTTTTTAAAGGCAGTTTTTTGTTTGTTTTATGAGTGCATTTAAAAAAAAAAGTAAATTCCAACCAACATTTCATTTGTGGGCACTTTCCAGTCCAATCTGAAGCACATTTCTTCAGTTTTTTCTTTTAAAAAGAATGGAAAAAAAAATCCAAGGCCACTGTAAGAAACAAATCACTTTTGTTGGGTCAATTATAGCAATATTTTACTTGAGGTCATTCGGGATGTTCATCTTATAACACAACTTTTCCATTAACGCTGCAAGGCAAAACACTTTTTTGATTCATTGTGGAAATATAAATTAGGGTCCATTCATAGTGTTCAATTTACTTTCCCATGTACATGCTACAAGTGTTTCGAGCGGCGTCTGCATTGTCTGTGCTCGATTCACGGAAAAGCGTCATTAAAAACGTGTTTGGAGGGACACCGGCATCCGTTTTGTTACGTTAGGTTGGCATGGCTCTCGAACAAGAATTACATTTAAAAATAATAACACACAAAGAATGTGGGAACAAGAGATACTGTTACACTTAATTTGTCCAAAAATGTTTCAACCACGCATTCTGAACATGACAAGTGACCAATTTACAGCAAAAACAAACAAAAACAAAACATTGATGAATACATTCCATCGTTCAATTCATGAAGCCAATCTTTTACACATTTTGGCAGTTGATTCTAAAGTGCTGCAGGGACGTTTGAGTGACTTTTTTTCTCCTCAAACAAGGATCTATAGCATGTTAAGTCGGCGAGAGGACCACATCAACGTTAGAGCTGGAATCGCCCGCTAACGTCAGTGAAACAAACGGATACGAACAGCCACGGTAAAAACTTGAGATGTCATTGAGATCTCGACTGGAGGAATTAACAGTTGTCCATCCATACACAGGCACGCACACACAGAATTCCTGAGGACCAATTGTTGCAGTCAACTGCCACATTTCATTTCCCCGCACAAATGATAAGCCCATAGAACAATTTTCTACAATAAGACCACTGCTTAAGCTGCAGTGTGACAAAAGATTGCAAAACAAAACAAAATGTATAAATTGAAGCCGGCGGCCACTGGAAGAGACTTGGAAATTTGTCGTCATCTAGATTATACATTATATTTCAACACATGCATTAGGAGACTCTTAGGGAAAATAAAATGTCCAAAATAATCTTAAAACAACCAAACTGAGTAGTAGTAGTAAGCGAGTTTCCCTAACTGATGCATGATTGCCCTTTGCAATAGATCAGCTTTGACAGAGCCCTAATGTTACTGTTTTGGGTCAAGTAATGACACATATTATACACATTTATATATATTAACTCACTGCCATTTACAGTGTGTTTTTCTTTTTTGCAAGGCTGGCTAAAAAAAAAAACAAATGGAGGCTCAGTTTAGTTTGTATGACAAGTGGAAGAAAACGAAAACAGTCCGGCAAGGCAGTCCAGTTATCCTCGTGTGGGACAACAAGAGCCCATGTCCCAGGAACCCGTCGAGGTCAACGTGGCTCACTTACTTCATCAGCATCTCCTGGAACCACACACATAGTTGAATGAAAACATTACAATATATGACACCAATTGAGTGTGCGACTAGCAAGCAGAAAGAAAGCAAGCCGAGAGAACTCTGCATCAAAGCGGCATTTCTGCTTGATAGGTTCGTTTCTCACCTCTCTTTTTTCATATCTGATCATACATTTCAAAAAATAAGCCACGAACATTTAGCGTTAGGGTAGCACGGCATTACAAAAGTCATAAGTCTAAAGTGGCTTGTTTACAGGGCTGATGCTAGCTTAATATTGCGAGAGGTGTGATTTTGTTAAAGGTCTATTCATCACATTTATAGACTTTTAGAAGCGCATGCCATTATGAGTGGTCAGCGGCCAAGTTTGACATTTTTGCTCGTGCACTGAAGCGAGGTTGGTCAGAGACTCAAGGGGCAAAAGAGATTAGGGGAGAGGGGCTTCATTTGAATCTTGCAAGCAGTTTTAACACTGCAAAGTCCGCCCTTGCCCCATTTTACTTGAAAATTTAGAGTCACCCACCGGAGCATCTTTAAGCTCAGGCGCCGGCGCGTCCTCGGATTTGGCCTCCGCAGCGGGGGCTGCCATCTGCGAGCTCCTGGTGACTGGACCGCCGAGCCTTTCCCTCATTCGAAGGGAGAAGCGCTCTTCTTTCTTGGGTTGCGGCGGTGACAATGATTTGGGCTCCGCTAACCTCTTGGGCAACGCTTTGCCAATCCGCTGCATCCTTACAGGTTGCTTTTGTGTCGCGGCGTCACCGGGCGAGTGTGTGGGTGATGTCTGAGCCTGGTTCTTGGCTTTTTTACCGGGGACGGGCGTCGCGGCTGGGAACGAAGCGGGCCTCTTCTGCATACTTTTGCCTTTCGTCGTCTGCGGTGGTTCCGTTAGCTCCGCCGCACCGGAACTACGAGCTCTCGTCTTTCCGAGGGGTTTTAGTTCCGGCTCCGTTTGTGCTGCTTCGCTTTCTTTCTTCCTCATATTTTTATCCGCGCCAGCCACCGCTACTTTTTTCTTGTCCTCAAGTGTTTTCTTGGCCTTTTTTGCGGCGAGCTTCATGGGGCAGCTGACGGCCATGTGCTTGCTGAGACTGGCTTGATAAGTAAACTCCCGGCTGCAGTGGGGGCAAACGGTAGTTTGCTCCTCTTCAACTTTAACGGCGGCCTTCTTAGCTGAGGTGGCGGCTTTATTCTTTTGTGAAATGGCCTTCTGGACCAGCTGGTTTTTCTTCTTACTGAGGGCACTCATTTTTGTTTTGCTCAGGTCCTGATTAAAATTAAGTCTCTTTGGCTGGCCCATTCTTCGGAAGGCACTCTGGCCTGCTGACGGTGACGCGACCCCATTGGGAGACTTGACTATTTGCTTGAGGGGGATGGGGTTCTTTTTGGGAGTGTAGCGCTTCTTGTCGCTGGCATTGGCGCAGGCCAAAATGTGCTGGTGCAGCTCTGGCATGTTGTCAAAGCTGTTGCCGCACTTGGTACAGCGGATGGCGGTGGTGAACGTCTGGGGTATGTTGTGTGTGGTGAAGTTGGTCGCGGAGGCCATGGAGCCGGCGTGGGAACGGCTGTGATAGGGAAAGGGGGGAGGCTTGTAACTGGGGTAATGCTGGTTCTGACCGAGTCGGACGTCGGGGCCTTTGGGCTTTCCGCCCTCGGAGGCCATGATCTTTATTGTGGTGTAGAGCTCCTCATTAGGATCCTCCGCGCCGTCATTCGCGTGATCGCCATTACCGTCCGGCTCTTCCTTTGCAGGCTTTGCATCATTTTGTTTTGGCCCTTCCTCAGGCGCGTCTTGAGCTGGTGTGGAGACGCTGATTTCTTCTTTGGCTCGGGATGGATCGGTGTAATTTTGCGGCCTGAGTTTACCGCTCTCCACGGAGGTATGAGTGCAGGCGTCATTTGGATGCAGATCTTTTTGGTGCTGTTGCAAATTGCAGAGAAAGGCAAACTCCTTGGAACACACAGAACACACGTAGATCGTGCCCACCCCGTGCAGCGTGGTCCGGTGGGCGAGAAGGGCGTCCGCATCGCCAAATAACTGCAGGCAGAATTCGCACTTGAAGGGCCAATCTGACGCGTGCTCAGCAATATGCCCGCTGAGCTCCTTCATGGAGTTGAACGGGCTCTCGCACACATTGCAAACAAAAGTCTTGGAGTAAGTAGAGTTGATTTTTTCGGCGGTGGGGGGATTCGCGGGTTTCTTTTCTAAAGGCTGAGGTGAAGTGTCAACATTATCCCGAGGCACATGGTTTTTGACAGAGGGCTCATCTGTGCAATTCTCACGCTCCTCTTTTATCTTCGCAGGTGGAAGGCTTTGTGGAAGCAGCAATGGGACTGGGTCACGTGACACAGGAAGGGAGGGGTGTGTCGGCAAAGACTCCGGCTGGGGCGAGAGAGCAGCCAAGTCTGAGTCTTCAGACTTTGGAGTTCCTGAGTTGAGGTCTTGGTTAGTTTGACCGTTCGGCAGGCTCCTGCTTGCCTCAGTCAGAGAAACGTCTTGTGTAACGGACAGGCCAACTGGAGAACACTCAGGAGGTGCAGAATGATCGAGGGGATCCTGGAGTGGAGTGTTTGGGGAGTCCAGTGTCTCAGAGTGGTGCTGCTCTTCTTCGTCTTTGTCGTCACCGGCGAATAAACTCTCCGCTTCTTCCGACGGGGGCTGCGGCGACATCTTTGGTGATAGGACAGGAAGAGGCCGCTGGGCTGACGAGTCTGCGGGCTGGGAGAGCGGAGAGTTGGCCATGGCGGGCGGCGAGGGCATGGTGGGGAGCACAGGGGGCGGCGGCGTTGTGGACGTCACACTCGAGGTGCCTGGTGAGGAGGGGTTCATCGTGACAGGGGTTAAGGATGGAGGAGAGGGGTGGGCTGACTCAACATTGGGAGACTGTGGTTGAAAACTGATGTTGCCGGGCAGCGAGGGTCCCTCATCTGTCGGTAAGGGCAAACCCACATACTCGTTCATCAACACCTTTTCAAGCATGCTGGTGTTTGGCTTCCTCTTTTTGACTTGCAGCTGTGGCGCCGCACTTCCCTTTAAGTCCGGATCAGCAACAGTCTTCCGATGCAAGCTCAAATCAAGTGCGGCATCGCTGAGAACCTTGTTGGGGGTGTCGCTTCTTTTACTGACAGTGTTTGACAGGTCCAATGGTTGTTGATTGCAAGCGGCGCCTCCGTTGCCAGAGGAGGTTTGGGCAGGGTTACTTCCGTAAGGGCTCAAGGCTGCAGTGTCATCCTTCTCCAGCGAGTCTCCAAGAGGGAATACACCGAGGTTGTCCAGTCTTGGCACCTTGAGAGCGTACGAGCTCAATGCCTCGGCCTTACAACCCTCTGCTCGAAACGGTGGACTAAGCTGCGATGCCGACGGGGGTGAGGACGTTCGCCTTTTAAACCGACCCGAGGGGCCTTGCAACGGCGTGACGGAAAGCGGCGACGCCAGCCTCTGGCTTTCTGTTATGAGCGTGATGGACTTCTGAACGTCTTGTGTCTGGAGGAGCTGCTTGAGCTTCGGTGACAGATAAACAGTTTTCTCACGTTGAAATCCCGACGAATCCGCCGCTTGCTGGATCAGGCCACCTACTAGCAAGTTCGGCGAGGACGACGCCGTGGATGACGAAGAGGTAGTGAACGATACCGTTTCTGCCTCTATTTTGAGGCCGGGAACAAGAGGTGGCGTCAGCGTTCTTCTTTTGGATGACGGCGGACCGAAGGTGGACACTTGCTTGACACTACTGGCTCGGGCCTCCACTTTAAGCGCCTGACTGAGCTGGCTGGGGCTGATGATGACGGTGTCCAGACCGAACAGGGCAGCCGATCGAGTGTCCACCTCGATGACCTCACAGCTGCTCACCGTGCTGGTGGACACTATTTTGCCGTCAATGTAGAAACTCAAGTTTTCCGAGATGTTTTTGGATATGTCCACAACGTAATCGTCCCGGTCAGCCTCGTCTTCTGTGTCGGCGCTAGGTAAGTACACAAGGGCGGGGCTGGTATTGGGCGACGCGTTGGGTCGCGGCTGCTCCGATGCCTCCTGCAGCAGCATGCCTTTCCGCCGAACGCCCTTTGGTAACAAGTGTCGCTCATGTATTCTGCGCTGGTGCCGTCGCATATTGGTGTGTGTGCCAAACGCTTTGTTACAGTACTTGCAGGGATGAAGCTCTTTGGATGCCCCGTTTTCGTCTAAAATGAACGGAGGGTCCGCTTGAGACCCTGACTCCTTCCTTGGCGCTTCAGCATAGTGTGCAGGTCCTCCAGTAAGCTGCGACCCCATGGCAGCGTAGTGACTCGTAGGGCTGGTGCAGTCGGGACTGGAAATGTCCGCCTGCACCACGGGGCTGAGCAGATGAGCGGTTCCAGCCAAGGAGCCGGGCTTCTTCTTGGCACCGCTCTCGTGTCTCCTCTCGTGGCGCCGCCGACCCACCTGTGATCCAAAGGACTTGCTACAGTATCGACACTTGAACAGTTGTGTTTGCTGGCCGGTGACGGCGTGAATGTGGATGTGACGCTCCAGACCCTGCCTGGTGGAGAAGTGCCGTTCACAGTGCGGACAGGGAAATGAATCTCCGTGGGCATCCCCATCGAGCAAGGGGTCGAAGTCGGGATCGGTGTCGGCCTCCTGTTCTTGCCTTTGAGGCGGGGAAGACGGCGACTGGCTTCTTTCGATATCTCCAAGGGACACGTCGGGCTGCCGCTGGGCTATTTGCTGCTGTGCTTCAACGGAAGCAAGCAAATTATTCGCATCCTCTTCTTCCTCCTCCTCCTCTTCCTCATTTGCCCCATCCATCATGTCGACTGACATGTCCTGCACATCTCTGTGGTCAGTCATTTCTGTGGGCGTGACTTTGGATGGTCCTTGTGTTAATGGCCTCTCATCCTCCTCCTTCACACCTGTCAACAGTCATCACCAATGTCAGGCAAATGAATTGACACCCAGGCTCGTGGATTAGATTTTACAATCGATTTTAAAGGTCACACGCTGATGTAGAAATTGACAGTTCGCTCAGACATATTTATAACTCTGGGGCGTGTTCTGCTTTTTTGCATCACTCATTCCACTGAAAAATGTGCTTCAGACACTTGCAGGAAAGGCGACAGGAAGGCTGTCGGATACACATATTCACTATGTCAACTTGCCTTCTTCCCCGTCCCACATCTCCGCAGATTTGTCTCCACTTGTTTTCTGCGAGTCGGCCCAAACAGCTCTAGCAGCTTTCTTCTGCCTGCAGACAAAAACATGAAAAGCTTGACTGTCTCAGAGAACAAAGCACCAAAGTATTTGCAACCATATTTTAGTGAATGCAAAGCTCCCTTCGATTTTTTTCTTTACAGCCAAATACCTTTATGACAAGCCAAAATAAGTTACAATATAAAAAGAAAGTTGTGATACATTTTTTTTACTGCACTTAGGTAATAATGTTCAGGAACTCCCACATTCACCTGTTAAAATCCAGACCAAGAAATTCTCTCAACTTTTATCCGGCAACAAAATGAATGAATTTAGATCAACTACAGGATTTTATTATTCTGAATGTATGCCTTCACTTTCGTAACAACTGAGTTTTATCTTGTAAAATTTCCGAAAATCCGAAACTTCATACTCAATTATTGAGGACTTTATTCTTGTACTGGAATGAATATTTGTGCAAAACTGCCACTTCCTTCTTGTGAGGTTAATACTAAATTCCTAAAACTTTACAATTAAATTTTTTGGACGGCTATCACTTTTACTTGGAACAGCCTTCATTGTAACTTAATTTTGAGGAAAAATAAACACTCCCGTAGGTTTCAGTGGAACTTCCTCCTTCAACATTATGACTTTATTTTAATAACATTACATTTACTCATAACATTAATTTTAGTAAACATTTATAATAATGTAACTTAATTCTCTTAACATTATGCCTTTTAACATGGATCATGACAACTTTATTCTCATAATATATATGACTAAATTTACGCTATTAGGACTTCATTGTCTTACCTTAAATCATTTTTCTTTAACATTAGGACTTTATGCTTGTAAGATTGTTTATTCTCTTGACCTTAAAACTTTTTCTTGTAATTACCGTATATGTTTTGGTATTTTATTTTAACTTAATTAAGATCCCGCCCCCCTATTTTCAGTGTTGACCTATATCATAAAGGAAAAAGCATCAAGTCAAATTACATTCACTGGAGTCATTCAAGCTTTTGTAAGTCAAGATGAATCAAGCATTTGGGCTATTTATAAAGCAGCTTTGAGCAACTTTATAACAAGTGTGCGATGTGAGAAGTGTCCTTCATGGGACGGTAACAATCTCCGTATGGGTATCTAACAGATAGTCTTAGCGTTGTAACGCTTTTCCAGCGAGTGTTAGCACGTTGTTTAGCCGCTCGGACCCGCCACCATTTCAACGCGGAGATTGAACGAGCATTTGAAAGATGGCGACACTCTTGGCTCAAACTTATGGGAATGCTGTGAGACCTTTCGCCGGTCCGGAACGTGATGCATTGGATATATGTATGGGCCCTCTGCATTTAATTGGAGTTAAGACTTATTTTGAGAAACCTTCATCGCTGACATGAATGCCTTCTATGAGGACCTCGGCAATGCATGTTGCATCACACAAGGGCACAATTATCCACCATCTTTGGACAGCTTTGTGAAAAATTAGAAACGGCTGCGACAAGGAGTGTTAAGAGAAGACAGTGTGACTATATAACGATACGAGTTATGGCTATTATTGTTTGGAAAATGAAGGCATTGTTTTGTTTTGAATAGTGTTTGACTTCTTTTGATACCTCTGTGGCAAGAATGATACCCCCCTACACACAGGCACACAGAGAAAAGATCAACAACTTTTGCCACATTTTTGCATTTTTTTGGACACCTAGAAACATCCTGATTTAATACTGAGAAACACTAAGAAATGCTGACCTACCGTATGCCAACTAAAATGTTACTTAAAACAGTATCTGTACAGTTCACGCATGTCATACAGGGGGAATTCTCAGTTGACGATGTCCGAACAAAAGATTTTGAGGTCAAGAACTGCACACAATGAACTCGTTTGCACAGCCACTGAAGAACACGTCGTCGTGCAGCACGTAAAGCTCCTGCCATAGTTTCTGTTTTTTATTTGTTCTGTATTTATGGCTTACTGGAATAATTAGTGGTAGAATGATGCTTCAGTGAGTGACGCGTTCACTGGCTATTCTGGAGTCCATCGTGACCGGCCAGGAGGTCACGTGACCCAGCGTTACAAAGCCTAATTCAAAATCAAAGCACAGCGGGGGAGTTTGTGTGAGGTCAGTCATCCCGTATGCATGCACTTAAGGACACAGCTCATGACTGCATGCTGTCAACGCGGACCAAGTCAGACGGGTTCATTGTAGTTGAATCACATTCATGCAAGCCTACAGGGATCCACAATTTTTGCCCTCCAGAAGCCCACAAATCATGTGATACAATTACAGATTCACGACACAATTTGTATAATTGCCTTAAAGCTTTATACCATCACTTCACCCAAACCCAAGTATGAAATCATAATTGAAAGCTCAGCCCTGGTTAGAAACTCTTAATTTGAAACCCTGTCTTGGAAGTCTGCTTTGAACGCTTACCCACATTCGATCACCATAACCTCTCTTTGAATAGCTAATTTGAAACCCTGGGTCGGGCTTGAATCCCAAATCAGAAACCCTAACTCCGTCTAGACAACCTAACCAAGGCTCGACACCCTAAATTCTAAACCCAGCCCTGACTTAAAACTAAGATTGAAATCTTTTTTGAAACTCTGCACTTGTCTGAAAACCCGGATGTGAAACCAAAGTTTGAAATCCTAACATTGGCCAGACACCCTAATTTGAAACTCTGACCGTGTCTTGACACCTTTAGTTTCAAACCAACCTCAGTCAAGGAACCCCAATTTGAAATCCTACTTGTATTTGGAAATCCTAATTTGAAAGACGACTGCTAAATTGGAATCCTACTTGAAACCCTAAGCGTTGTTTGATATGATGGATTCATACCTAAATTTAATTCCTACCAAAGATGCCTGAGACCCTAACTTCAAATGCTTGAAACCCAAGTTTTCAACCTGAATTTGCTTGAATCCTTAGCCAGGTTTCATGCCCTCAGTTGAATACCTAACCCAGATGTAAAACCTTACTTTTCACATTGAAATCCTACTATGAAACCTTGTGACCCAAACTTTGGCTTGAATCCCTAATTGAAAACCCTCAAGTTTTCTTGAAATCTGAATTTAAATTGCTTGATTCCAAGTATGAAACCTAAATTTGCTGGAAACTCCAACCATGTCATAACATCCTGACCCAGGCGTCACATCCTCACCTCGAATTGAAGCCCTACTTTGAAATCATAACCCTGGCTACACACTACTTTGATACCCTACCCATTCACATTGAAATTCTACTTTGAAAAAGAAACATGTGCCTCAAACCCTAACTCTGGCTTTATACCCCAATTTAGAACAATCCAAGCATTTAGAGTCAACTCACACAGGAGCTAAGAAGGAAGACTCATCCATGTCACAAGAGCCTAGCAGCAAGATCCATTTATCTTTGACTGACAAAAAACTGCGTCCAAAGTTCACAGCACACTGCGAGGCATTTCCTCCCAAGTCAGTTGAACATTATGTGTTCAAATCAACAATCTCCTTGTTTGATTGTACATCATTCAGAGTAAATATGGGATACAAATGATTTTACACGATTGCACAACTTTACAGAAATGGCGTTTTGCTTGGATGGGGTTCCCGGAGAAACTTGTAAATGATATCCTACTACATTGGACGCACGAGAGGGGGTTGACGTGTCTTAATGGAATTATGTTTGATTTCAACTGAGACGTAAGAAAATAGTTTACCATCTGCTTCCATGCACCGAGGTGTCCCGGGCTAGCCGCCTAGCTTCGCTTAGCATTCGCCAGACTTGACAACCTGATCGACTGGTTCTTCCGCCGTAGACTTAAAGCAAAGAGATGGCCGGCTCGGTTCGAATACTCCCCACAAACGTTCGAAACGGGGTGGTATTTATATTTGCTACCCGATACCGGCGAGGCTGGAGAGAGGGGGGCAGTAACCAGCAACCGCGGCGCAGGAGGTGGAGAGTCGGGCGTTCGGCTTAGCTTTAGCTCGCCGCGCTAGGCCACCACCAAGAGGAGGCTCTCCGATGGATGGCTTTCATGCTTTTCGGGAACTCAGGAAGGTCACATCCTCGACAAGGAGCAGCTTGAGCGGGGGGAGGGCTCGCTGGCGAGGCGTGGGAGCAGAGTTCGGGCGACTGCCGAAAGAAGCGGTTAGCGTAACGACTTTGGGGCGTCATTCAGTAGCCACAGCGACAACTTTGATATCGGGTATAAAAGTGGAGAAAGCCCCCCCTTCTCCTCTTCCTACTCCCTCCACAACCATCAGCTAGCCTCTCAATGCTAGCTACTAGCTCAACTTAGCTCCCAAGTGCTAAGAAATCACACCGCGGCGAATTTAGCGGAGGTGTCCGTTGTTGTAAAGCAGACTTCTTAAAACGCGTGTCAAATCCACTTAAAAGTGCCCCGACCTCTGTTAAACACACAAAAAAGAGGCCTCACCTCGGCAATTTTCCCCTTTCTTCCTCCGGTGCAGCTGTTATCTCGGGGTTGGCTCGGCTCGCCTTGCACGGTGCTGTATCACACCAGCAGCCAGCCAGCAGCTCGTCTCCGGGCGCGATAGGCTGCCAAGAGTGAGGGATGAGCCGGAGGACCAATCACACGCCGCCTCGCCGCCTCTCCACACCGGGGGGAGATTTGGGACGGCGAGCATCTAATCTGGCTGTGATGCGTTCACGGTGCACTTTGGTACCTTACATGTCAACATGTCTGCGCCCAAAAAGACTGACTTTGCTACCTATTGTCGTTACGCGATTTGACTTGCTTCGTTTTTAACCTGGTTAATACGTCAAACATGTAAGCGGCACAAATGCCAAAGAAAAGAAAGAAAAGGACCCCACGCATAAACAGTGTTAGCAGCGCATATAGTCTACATTGTACAGCAGTCTACGAATGTTAAACCAAATTTTAAAACCAAGCACTCTTTCAGTTTTATAACCCCAACATTGAAATCCTAGTTCAAAAGCACCAAATTGTCTTGTGCCGCCACTTTAAAATGCTTCACTACGTTTTGAAACCCTAATTTGAAGTATGGATATCATTTTCTGTGAATCCCTAACTCAGACCTCAAAGCCTGGCTCTGTCTCATGTGCCTAAATCTAAACTTGGATTGAAATTGAAATTCTTAGCATGCCTTGAGACCCTAATTTGAAATCTTAATCTAAATTTTAACCTGAAATTAAAACCATAACCTGGGTTTGAAATCCAAGTTTAAAACCCTTACTCTGTCTTGGCATGGTATGTTTTAACCCTAACCCTGGCTCGATACACACATTTGAAACCCGAAACTTTGCCTGGAGTCTTAATTTGAAACCATAACACAGGCTTGAAACTCTAACCCTATCTTGATACATGAAACTTTGCCTGAAATCTTAATTTGAAACCATAATCTATGCTTGAACCCCTAGCCCTGCCGTGATATTACATTGAAATCCTATACCTGCCTTGAAGTGCCAATTTGGAACCCTAAATTTTAGATTGAAACCCTAATTTGATACTCTAATTTGAAAATTTTAACATGCTTTGATCCTACATTGAAACGCTAATCTGGGTTTGAATTTCAAATTCGAAACACAACCCAGTCTTGAAGTCTGACATGAAAACATAACCCTGCTTTGGAACCTCAATTTGACTCAATTACCCCCAAGACTGAAACCATAATTTCAAATGCTAACCCCTCACTTGAAACCCCAGCAGTCTAACCGAAATCCTGGTTTGAGACTAGCATTTCTTTTCACTTTTTGAGAGGCATTTTTGGGGGAGGTAATCTGTGTTCATTTTCCAGTGACTCAGCAAAGTATGTAATGCTAAAGATGTGTCCAATGCCTTGGAGGTGGTTACATGTCTTCACGAAGAAGGCTCAAACAGCACAAAATTCCACAGTGAAGTTACCATATTTTATTTCTTGTAAGTGCCATTCATGCATATTGGGCAAGGAGGGGGCTTGGGTACGGGTGGCTTCAGGTGGTATTGACAATTCTAATAACACTTTACAGCACTAAACGAATACAAAGAGTAGCTGTGTCACCTCATCGGACAGCAAAAGTAATAAATCGTGCAATTTAAAATAAAAAAGGGGCAAAGTAGGAGGAAAACAAACAAGAAATGACAAAGACGAAATAAAAACAATGAAACACAAACCAAATATATATTATCAACACTGAAACACTGAATGTAGAAACATAGTACAGGTAAAAGGTAGTGTCACACACACCCCAAAAAAAAAGCCAATGCATTTTCATCACATATATACAATATAGATATATACATACTGTCACCCTCTGATTGGACGATAACAAAATATTCTTTCCCCTCCCTCGTCTATTTCGTGGATTCCCCCCTGCCCCCTAAGAGGAAAAAAAGGAGGGGGGTGTGATTGAAAAAGACAAATATGTACAAGCAAGACGACACCAGCACTGAAGGAAACGACCATTCATTTCAACTGACAGTACTAGGATGATGATGATGGCTGCTCTTGAAAAACCACCCCAACTGGGATTTTTTTTTTCCTCATTCATAATGTGTTCAAAACTCCCAAATAATCTCTCTGGCAAGTAAAAACAAACTTTGACGCCACCTCAAAATTTTTTTTAAGAATCACACCATCAAACACACTTGAGCACGCACACAATCGTTCAAGCAACAAAAAGTGATCCAGTCATTTTTCTTACACTTTGTCCCTTTTTTTCAAGCCACATTTCAAATATTGTTTTCAATCTTCACCTGGAAGAAGTGAAACAAATTTTACCTCAATAAAATTTTACAAGAAGGATGGGCGTAGGCAATCAATTGAATTGATTAGTTGAGTCTTAGAAGCGATTGGGGCAAATTGGAGTGCACTACGTCACTATTGGCTCTAAACTCAAGTGTGCTGTCTGTCAAAAGAAGGCAAAGTGACATCCGCTATGGGAAGGTGAGCTCCAAAATCAATCTGGAGAGTTAGTTAAGTGCTCATCTGTTTATTTTTTTTAATTCTTGTTTTGCACACTCAGCACTATTAAAAATGATTGTCATAAAACCTTACCTTAAATGGCAAGACTGTATGTCTTAAAGTCCCTGTAAAGTGAAAATGTGTTCTGAATTTGACACATCACAGAGAATTGTGTTCATGACTTTGCCAAATTTAAATGAAAGGGGCAAGTATATTAAATGAGGCTTCTAAATCATGAAAAATTAAGCCAATGTCTGGTCTCGAATGTTGTGGGCGTGCCACCCACCCCCCCTCAACTGTTAATCAAATACTTCTACTACGTCCTGGAAAAACGGAGGCTATTTTGCCTAGCACCTTCTTACGTCTACACATTACTCCATGTTTGAGCTGTGAAAATATATCTGCGTGACAATAGAGAGCTCTAAAGCGGCAAAACCTGTCCAGGCGCTGTCTGTCAAGTATAAAAAACAATAATAATTTTTTAAAATGAAGAAAATCCCCGTTCCTCACTCTTTTGTCTTTATCTCCGCGACATGACACTCATGGCTGACAATGAGGCGCTCTAAAGCGGCCACAACAGCAGACAATTGTGAACCCAGCTCGCTGTACGTCACAACTGCGACATTGTGGGGAGGAATGAATTATGCCAGATGCCTCAAATGTGTTTTCTCCACTCAAAAAAAAAAAAAGAAAATAATAATAATAATAATAAAAAGAGGGAACCCAAAATAGCGCAAAACTGTTTAACGTTAAATCTACTACGATCTTTTCACAGTTCTCAGTTCAGTCTTTGCACATGTTTTCAACAACTGTATTAAAAAATGAAGAATGCATTTAGTAGCAAATCTCTGAATTCACTTTACAGGGTTTTTTAAAGGAATAGGTCAGCATGTTGGGACAAATGTTTCCAAACAATGAATAAATCATCTTGGTGCTCAGTTAGTTTCACTCTGGACCAGAATAATTACAAATCCATTAATTTCTATGGCAAATGGTTGTGTTTTTGTTTAAATGTAAAACGGAGGTCGAATGGCATCCCCTGGGATGGATTGCTCAATCCCCAGATGTGGAATCATGGGAAAGGTGCTCGAGTCACCAGCCTCTGTGAGGGGAAGACAAATTAAGCATGCGCATAATCATCGATTAGTCGATTGATTGATCACTAAGAATTCCGTCGATTGTGTGGAACTGATTGTTGATATTGAGGCAAAATGGAATTTTCACTACTGGGTTGAAACTCATTTGACGTGCAAAGGACAACATTACGTCAGCTCTGGGAACTGACTCGTCTGGGCAGCATTAGTCTGTTCGATACAACAGCGTCATGAAAAAAGGAATTCAGAATTCACTGATTGTTCACATCCAATTAAAACCATTTCTCAAATATTACAAATTCATTGTAGGCAATCAAGGAAGTCAAATGGCCATCCCTTGCACAAGAGCCGGACACAACTTCAACGTCAGATTTCATGAAAACGGATGCAGAGTATGACATAAACCTGCTTGTGTTGTTGTTGTTTACATGATATTTATGACCAAGGGTATGAGAAATTGAATGTGTTGTTGTTTTAGCTCCCATCCAATATGGAAGTTTCCAGAACTTCCAGTCACCCTGTTTTCTTTTGTGTGCATTTCCGCAAAAATCTGTTGTTCTTCCATCAAAACCTCAAATATAAATTATCATCATAACCTGCGCCCCCAAAATAGCGTTGAAAAATCATATTTTTATATGTATATATATATATATATATATATATATATAAAAACAAGTCAAAGTGACACGTTTAAAGGGCAAGTATAGAGCCTATTGATCATTAATCAGAGTTAACATTTTTAGCTGTCTGACAAGGAATCTAAGTGCAAGCCGTTGGCCGAATTTTAAACCTAATTAACCCCCTGAACCAGTGATTCTGTGTGGTACGAGTACCATTATTAGTGCAGAGGCTCCCTCTAGTGGTACATGAAACAATCACACAATCAAACTGTGTATCATGTTACCATGATGTATTTGTATTTTTTTAAGTCCAATTTAAGTTCAGTTCGGTTTCAGTTATAAATTGTTTTCACACAGCAGACAGATATCCATACATCTGTGTTTGTTGTCAACGGTTTGTTGAAGGTAAGCTTTACTGTTTGGCAATGTTAGAAATTGCATGATACATACATGCACAGTAATCTATGGATTTTATTAAAATTAATTGAAACATAGATCTATGTAGAAAACAACCTTGCTGCACGAATAGTTTTAGTATGCCAGTTAGACATACCGCATCTCCAATGACAACAAGGTTGATATTAACTGATTCCAATTAGACAGAGAAAAAAAAAAAATTGATCAAAAATGATTCAGTCGGCTAGCTTATCCTCCAGATCTCAACCTTCAACGTGGAGGACAAAAAAAATATTAATCACATGATCGAAAACTAATCCTAACCGAGGAAATGATCTTAGTGTATTTGCTTAGCTTAGCATAAAGCGTAGTCATTTGTCATTGTCTCGTTCGCTCCGCTGTGAATGGATGGATGTTGTGCTCAAAGGAAGTGCAGTAGCAGCTTTAATCTAAATGAAATCTTAAGGGGTGCCCTGCGATTGGCTGGCAACCGATTCAAGGTGTCCCCCGCCTACTGCCCGAAGACAGCCGGGATAGGCTCCAGCACCCCCGCGACCCTAGTGTGGTTCAAGCGGTTCGGAAAATGAATGAATGAATGAAATCTTAAGGGGAGGCAGTGGAGTACTTTAAGCTAACTAGTAGTTTCTCCAGGCTAATGCTAGCTAGACTAGCATTTTCCTCTTGAGAACGTGTCATAATATTTTATGAGAGGATTCTGTTTTAATTTTACAGATGTGAAGCTTTTCACTTTTAGGGTGCTGGTTCTCAGAATTGACGCCCTTTAATGATCAATAGGCTGTTAGATATAAAAAGGAATTAGGGATGGGCATTTCCTTGATCACCTCTCGGAA
Source organism: Hippocampus comes (assembly GCF_001891065.2). Classification (NCBI taxonomy): domain Eukaryota; kingdom Metazoa; phylum Chordata; class Actinopteri; order Syngnathiformes; family Syngnathidae; genus Hippocampus; species Hippocampus comes. Next base: position 573,314 of record NW_017806002.1, read on the forward strand.
AAATTAGCCTTCTATTAATAACTGATAAAAAATCCAAATGGCAGAAAATATTAAGGAACGTGTCGACGTGGATGTAGATGATAACTGACAGCATTTCTGTGAACTGCATCTAGGAAGTGCACTCCATTTTGCCTCCATCGCTTTCAGACACAACTAATCAACCATCAGTTGTTAAACATCAATGTATCAAAGACTATGCCCATCCCTAAAGCTGTGATTCCCAACCACGGTGAGAGCGAGACATTATCAAATTTTACTGAATTGGTCCTAAATATTTAGTTCTTGACGATAAGTAATGCATCTTTGTTCATCTATCTATGCCAGTGACATATAGTGATAGGCTAAACAATGAAATGCTCTTCCACTATTAATTAGTGTGTCCACATGCTACTATTTATAGACCACACACACTTGTGTTATACTAAACTGGCCCAGTTTTTACACTGAATAAGTAAAACTGTGAATAAATTGAGATGAGATCATCAATATTTCAGATTGTTGACATACTTTTTTCTGACATTTTGTAAATATGCGTATTAGCTCAATGAAGGTTGGGAAACACTGCCCTAAACGAGTATTGATGGACAGAATGACATGGACTTGGATGTGTCTACACCTTTGAACACAAAACTAACATTTGGTATCTTGCTGCTTCACACTCATCATATTGAGTTAAATTAAAATACAAAATACAGCTTCACAATATTAGGCTTACTTTTTACCTGCAATCTTACTCTTTTTCCCTTTCAATGTGGCCCAAACACTCCTTTGTATGATCACACTGATTGGTTTTCATTCTCTGGTTTTACATTGTTAATGATAGGCCTTGAAGACTTTTTTTTTTTAAACCCTGTTCAAAACATTAGCTAGCATAATCCAAACTTTGACGCCAGCCACATGGGGGCCCTCTTCCACCGTCGAGCACAGTCACATGACTCACAGAGGCAGCCAGCGTTTCTTTTAGAAAACAATAAAAAGATTAGGAAAAAAAAAAGAGCTAAATTCATACACGAGGCAAATGAGGCCAACACGAGAAGAAGAATCACAAGCTCAAATCACAGAACAGTGGTGGAGTGGCTTGGCTAAAAGCGGGGGCTAAACGGTTGGGGGCAGTGGGTGTGGCTCGGGGTTTTTGAAAGGCCCTTGCTTAGGATGGTGGGAGGGGCGGGCTGGAGACTTGTCCCACTAATATGATTGTCTTTTTCTGGTTCTGTAAAACTGTTTCAGGGCAGCCCGTCTAATGTCCACCCACCAAGAAGGGGAGTAGGGGGTTATGTGTGGGGGGTGGTGTTCCTCTTCCTCCATCTCCTCGCCCTCCCATGGCCTTTTTTAGCCCAGCCTGATTTCCTCTGGCTACCACCTCCTCTTCTCGCTCTCCGCTCCTTTTGTTTGCAAAATTAAAAAAAATATAGATATATATATATCAGAGGAGGCTACACAATGGAGTCCCAGTCAAAATCATCCTGGATGTCATCGGCTGGCATGCGATGCATCTGGAAGTTTCTGCTCGGCATCATGTGCTGCTGGTTCATCTGAGCATGGTGTCCTGGGGAGTAAGCAAATAACATCAACAAATACAGTTGTTTATCTTTCAATCCATCCATTTTCTGTAGCATTTTTACTCAGTTGAGGTGCGACTAAGATGGAACCTCCAACCAGCTGACTTTTGGGCGACAATCTGGGTGCACCTTCGACCGCTCACAAGCCAATTGCAGGGCACAGATACACTACAAAGCACTCACATTCAGATCGATGAAAATTTGTGACTTTTCAATGAACCAATCGTGCATGTTTTTGGAATATAGGAGGATGCAAACTCCCCACAGGAAGACTGGAGGCAAGTTTTGAATCCTGTCTTAAGTCTTACCAGTCATAGTGGGTCCTGCGCTGCTCATGGGGGGCATGTGGGGATACCCCGGGGGCCCCATCATAGACATGCTCTGTCTGGAGTCCATGTAGAGATTTCCTGACGAGACAGACAAGCATAGCAAACGACATTTGTTTTTTTTTTGCTAATGAAAGCTTCGAATCCCAAGCATATTGCACCATGTCATGGTGGAAGAAAAGAAGATACATTGGAAGCTGAAAGACTACACCAATAATGAAGCCTATGAGAACAGCTGAACTTTATTTGGAGTCAGTCATCGTAAATGGTGGCAGATGTGTGCTGACTAGCGTTGAACGTAAGTTTGAATGATTGGTCAATTTTTGAACACAGGCACATCCTAGCTGTACGACAGTGTGCAACCATATTTGTTAATTTTTACTGCTGCCTCTTGAAAGATTACAATATTACAATTCAACTGAGTTGTACAGGTTATAAATTTCAAAACGATTTATCTTAATTGGTCTCTGTTTTTATATCACAAAAATCTGGCATTTACACAGGGGTGTGCAGACTTTTTATATCCATTGTGTACAAATGTGGTCAAACTTGAACAGTCCACTTATTGAATTTACTCTCATTTGTAACTGCAAAAAGGTACGTTTAGTGTTGCATTCCTTATTAACTATATTAATTTGACCAAAAGCAAAACAGCGCATTTTAATTTAACCTCACTATTTGGCAAGCAAGCATCGTGCAGCTTTAGTAGCAAAATGTCCCTTATTATAAAGTGGCATCCACATGTGTACAAATGACACAAGCGGTAGAACACAAGTAAGTGCGGTAACTACTGTTGGCACAAGACAGGTGTCGGGTGTCAAACCTGTGCCCAGGTGCTGGCTGGGTTTGTTTGGATGCATGGGCGCGTGGCAGACGGCCGGCTGCACCGTCCCCTGCGGGGGGATGACGCCAGTGCGGGCGAAGAACTGGTTGATGGACGAGCATAGGTCGGCAATCTGTGTGGGCTCCAACGACCAGTTGTTCAACTCGGCCTGCCTCATACTCTCTCGTAATCCTGAGCAGGCAAAAGGGAAAAAAAGGTCACTCAAGCCACAGTCCCGTCTTGGACATTTTACACCAATGAAACTAAAGAGTCCACCTTGGAAAGGTGACAGGTCCACATCTGCCCAATTATAGCTGCTCGCAATGCGGCAGGTTTCTTTCAGTGCATCCAGATTGGGGTACCAGTCAGAGAGTAAACCTGCAAAACATCAACAGCAGAATATAAAAGATTGAATATGGCAGCATGATAAAATGAGAACAGAGAGCCAAACACATTGATTTTTGTCATTTAGTTATGATCCATCGTTTAATAATTGATGCAATATTTTATACTTAAAATATCTTAATCTAAGGCATTACAATATAATGTGATCCCATATTAAGTGACAGATTACTGTTATATTAAATTTATGTAACTAACATCGAAGCTCCAGACAGTTTTATTCCAACACTTAAGAATAATAAGCATTTTGGGGAGACATTTTGGAAGCAAAGTTTAATGGCTAAATTCACTGTGTTGTGAAAGCGCGATATAAATCAGGATGTATTGTATTGTAAAATTTAATCAAACAGAAATTTGGGGGAGATTTTGTGAAAAATTCTAATAGAAAACAAACAATTTTCACGATCATTTTTATGGCACAATTTTATGGTCTGACATTTTCTAAGATTTTGACATAAAAATTGAATGTAAATAAATATTTTGGGTGAGAGACTTTGACAGTACCGGTAATATTTTAAGGGAAATGTAAACATTTTTGGGGGGCTTTGGAGAGCAATGTCTTCTGAGTAATAAACATTTGTGAAGATTTAACATAAATTTTTTACCTTTGGTAATTCTGATAGCAAAATATATTGTGAGCATTTAAGATTTTCATTCGAGATTTTTAAAGCATAATTAAATGGGGAAAAAAATTAAACAACTCCCTGAGATTTTGATAAAATGATCAACAGCAGAATATAAAAGATTGAATATGGCAGCATGATAAAATGAGAACAGAGAGCCAAACACATTGATTTTTGTCATTTAGTTATGATCCATCGTTTAATAATTGATGCAATATTTTATACTTAAAATATCTTAATCTAAGGCATTACAATATAATGTGATCCCATATTAAGTGACAGATTACTGTTATATTAAATTTATGTAACTAACATCGAAGCTCCAGACAGTTTTATTCCAACACTTAAGAATAATAAGCATTTTGGGGAGACATTTTGGAAGCAAAGTTTAATGGCTAAATTCACTGTGTTGTGAAAGCGCGATATAAATCAGGATGTATTGTATTGTAAAATTTAATCAAACAGAAATTTGGGGGAGATTTTGTGAAAAATTCTAATAGAAAACAAACAATTTTCACGATCATTTTTATGGCACAATTTTATGGTCTGACATTTTCTAAGATTTTGACATAAAAATTGAATGTAAATAAATATTTTGGGTGAGAGACTTTGACAGTACCGGTAATATTTTAAGGGAAATGTAAACATTTTTGGGGGGCTTTGGAGAGCAATGTCTTCTGAGTAATAAACATTTGTGAAGATTTAACATAAATTTTTTACCTTTGGTAATTCTGATAGCAAAATATATTGTGAGCATTTAAGATTTTCATTCGAGATTTTTAAAGCATAATTAAATGGGGAAAAAAATTAAACAACTCCCTGAGATTTTGATAAAATGTGAACTGAGCATTAAACATTTCTGGGGGATATTTCTTATTTATTTATTTTAGAAATATTTAATTGGAATGTTCGACCTTTCCAAGTGACACATGCCTTAATAAGCGTGCAGCTCATGAAAACAGCCTGAGGTTAATAAATATACAGTCTGTACGTTTATGATGGATATAAGTGGACAAAGTGTCCATAAGGAGGCGCCAGTCCACTGTGCAAAACCCTCAACAAGGCTGCTTCTTGTCTTTGTTCTCCCCTCAGATAATAAATAACGCTATGATTTATTGTTTCGCTCCTAGAACAGCTTCTCCACGCTTAGGGACTACAAATGAGATGTAAAATAGATTTTAGCAACCTCCTCTGGTCTGTGCGTGCGTGATGAATGGGGCGAAGAGAAACAAGGCGCAGGTTTCAGGCCAGGTTACCTGGATTGCAGGCCATCTGCTGCTGGGCCGGATGCGGCTGGTGGGAGAGGCTCTGATGCTGCGGAGGGTGTTGGCCGTGCTGCGCGTGTTGGACGGGATGTGGCGTGTGCTGCTGCGGGTGCTGGCCGTGGGACGGGTGCTGTTGCGGGTGCTGGCCGTGCTGCGGGTGTTGGCCGTGTTGCGGGTGCTGGTTGTGCGGGCCGGCGTGCTGTGGGAGGTGCTGTGCGTGCGGGGAGCCGTGTCCGGGGTGGGCTTGCGCCGGGTGGGAGAGGGGCACCTGGCCGCTGTTGTTGGAGTGGCTGTTGGGCTGGTTGTTGGACATGTTGTTCTGCGTGCTGATGGCGCCGCCGGGGGAGTGCTGATAGGAGCAGGACGTGTGGCTCTGCTGCGATGCGTCTGATGGTATTCCCATCAGACCTAGAAAGCAAAACACACAGCGCCATTATTGACAATTATGGCCATTTATTACACAAATATGCCAGCTACGCTGCACTGTGGATTCAGAAACGTGAAGGTCAATAAAATCACTCGCAACCAAGAGACCACCTTATTTCTGGACTGCATTTCTTATTCAACATCTAACCTATTGAGAGCCTCAACATCTTCATTTCCACCACCTCTTGCTCTGTGTCATGTTGTCTCTTCAGTGCCATTGTCTCTCAGCTGCACAACATCACCAATGTCTTTAAATTTTCCCTTCATCCCAGCAGAGACTCGCATAACACATCAGACACTTTCCTTCACCTGTTTCCAACCTGCTTGGATCCAGTTCTTCACCTCCTTATCACACTCACCATTGCTCTGGACTGTTGACTCCAAGTATTTAAAGTCCATCCATCCTCAATATCTCTTCTCCCTGTAACCTCACTCTTCATCCGCCCCCCCCCCCCATTCATGTACATGTATTCTGTTTTACTTTGGCTAATTTTAATTCCTTTCATTTCCAGTGCATGCCTCAACTATTTTAAATGTTCCTCCACCTACTCCCTGTTTTCACTACAGATCACAATATCATCCGCGGACATCATAGTCCATGGGGATTCCAGTCTAACCTAATTTGTGAGCCTATCCATCACTCCTGCAAAGTGGAAGGGGCTGAGAGCGGATCCTTGATGCAGTTGTACCGTGGGTTGTTTTTGTTTATTTATCATCATATATTTATTGTATTATGTCATTTAATTGCTTTAATATTTTATATCATTTAAATTGCTGCACTTGATTTGAGACCTGTGTACTACAGACATTACGAATAAATGTTACACAGTTCCACCTCCTCCTTCAACTCCTCTCTCACACCTACAGGACACCTTTGCATTGTTCTGCTGCCCTCATAAATGTTTTGCATTATTCGGAGATACTTCTTTGCCACACGAGAGTTCCTCATGTAGTCTCACCATTCCTCACTGGGTACGCTGTCATGGGCTTTCTCTTGATCAATGACGCAATGTCGCTCTTTCTGACCTTCTCTGTACTTCTCCATCAACACCGTCAAGGTAAATAATGCATCTGTGGTACTGTTCCTAGGCATGAAACCATAATGTCGCTCACAACTACACACCCACACAATTATGAACTAACTACTAACACAACTGTTTTGAAGGCAATTTTGATGGGAACAATAACATATTTTGAACATTATGTAGCATATTTTATGAGAACATTTTGTGAATATGTCAGAGCAAAATTCATTGGAAACAATAAACATTTTTGTTGAAAAATGTAATGGAAACTTTAAATACATTTTTTACATTCTGACTGAAAAATCTGAGGGGTAGATAAAACCTTTCTTTACATAAATGGAGCAAAGTTTCATGAGAACAATTGACTTGATGGAAGTATTTTGTACAAATTCGGTGGGAACATGAAACTATTGACATTTTATAGCAAATTGGCACCAAGACATTTAGCATATTTTGTAGCAAAACCTAATGACACATTACCCTCTTTTTGCATTGACACAGAAAATTGCACTTGTATACACAGTACACACCTAATGTTGGAGATAGGGATGGCACATTCTCCCTGGCAAATGAATCGAGCATGAAAAACAATTTGATCTGGCTCTGCGGTGACTGACAGCAGAATAAGCGTTCTGTCAATAAAATAACCGAAAATGGTGACAAATGACGCAAAACACACGCATTTCCCAGACGCTGTGATGTCCTCGTATTACTCCCGTGGTCACCGGACACACGGCAGTCCAAAGATAGCATCGCAGAAGGATAGGGAAAAGCAGGAAATCACATTTAATAAGCTGCACCATGGCCAGCCTTTGTTCTAGTGGCGCTGGTAAAGCTCATCAAGGACGTGCAAGTAGATTTTCATCAAGCTGTAATTTACTTTGTTATTAATATTTCAGGCAACTTTCATTTGTACTCCACATTAAAAAAATACAATAAAATAAAAAAAGTAAATGTGTACTTTTACTGTGATACATTTTCCCTAACCAGCTTCATTACTACAAAATAAAATCCAAAGTGTTCCTTGATGCCTCAAACGGAATACCTCGGGTAAAGACGATTCTTTTGTATTCTGCGATGCAGCGTGTGCTTCAGCAGCGCAACAACATTCGCGATTGCATCGGCAGCTAACAGGATCAAGTCAGGTGCTATTAAGTTTCTCCCACCATGTCAACTTTTGGCTTGTTAACAGGTCAGATTGTTAACTTCATGAAAACATTAGTTTAGCGCAGTGAGCCTCCAAGTGTGCCACTCGTGGTCTGTGGGCATCCTCCAGTGGTATGCAACGAATCAATGAATTAGAAGTTCAAAATGTGTCTGTTTTAAAATATCCAATCCATAACAGTACACACATTTGTAAACTACAGTTCCGTTGTATTTAATGTGTTAGTGCAGTACAATAAATTTGCATTTAAACATTTATACCGTGTGTTCTGAAACATTTATTTAGGTCCAATTTTTATTTAATTTACTTGCAATACATTTTAAGGACTGGTTTTTTGCCTCCCTATATTTAAGTGCAATCCTAATGGTCAAACCCTGCATCATGTTACAGCAGATTACAATAATATTTCATACTCGTGTTAGGAATGAAGTCTCTGCCTTTTTTTTGATGCACACACAAACCTGCTACATTTTAATGTTGCCGTTACTTGGAGAACTAAGTATTTTCTTTGACTTGGTCGAAAATGTTTGAGAAACACTCATTTACATGTTTGCAGCTGTCATTGTTATAAATGTTCAATATACAGTTTGTGTGAAAGACAATCTTGAGTCACCTTTTTAAAATGAACATGACTAATGTTTTCTGCACTATTATAGCCTTCTAGGTTCATAGATTGTAGAATTTTGTGTTTATTTGTGCTGTTTTAATCAGTAGATCCCACAGCAAACCTTCCTGTTTAAATCCTCGTGACCTCGAAGAGACGGAAACAATGTCAACTGATTTGTTGTGTGACAAATGGCATAACTAGTTTAAAATTCTTGGTGCAATATAACAACACTCACAGGCATATATTATTTATGCTTTGCAAAGAATAACTAACATTAATGCTGTACTGAGAAGCCAAGAGAGGAGCTGACTCTCCAGTACTGTATATCCATCCTATAAAGGTAGGTGCACATACCAGAATGAGCAGCACAATGTGCATTGAAGGAGAAAGCGTGACAGAAATTCAAACTAAAATTATTGAAACAATACAAGCACAGTCAGGGAATGGATTAAACTCACAATTCATCACTGTACTTTCTAATGGCACAAAATGCTACATTGGCACTTATCTCCATCCTTCAATAACGCCACTCCCCTCCCAAAAAGGGAAACTATTGATTCTGCACTTTCCAAAAAAGAAACAAAAGATTAAAGTTGTTTTACATAAACAACCCTGTGGGAGCACATTGTTTGCAAACTCCACAACTGATTCAGACCGGAGAAAGCAAACTTTACAGTACTATTACACTAATGGGATATGGCTCCCGTGTTGAAGTGGCTACACGCTTGAGACGGTCCAGCTGCCTTTCTTTTGACTCACACAGTGGCTCAGCATGCGGGATTCACGAGTCTCTCTCTCTCTCTCTCTCTCTCTCTCTCTCTCTCTCTCTCTCTCTCTCTCTCACACACACACACACACACACACACACACACACACACACACACACACACACACACACACACACACACACAAAACAACAACAGTGTTGCATTGGCACCATCTGGTGGTATCTTAGTGCCAAGGAACTATGAAGTGAGTTGAGGATCTTCATTTAGATAAAATTAGTCCTCTGCCACTATCTTATAGGCACAATAACAAACCTGAGCACAATAAATAAATAAAAAACTTTTTAAAAAATGGTGGATAGCCCCGACCCCCCCCCCCTCCAAGAAATAAATTACATAATTCATTTATAAGTAAATCCGTGAGTCGTGAATACATGGGGGAACACTGGTTACACATTGCTAAAACGGTGTTTTGAGTTGAGTTCGATATATAGTATTTATGATAGGGTCAAATTATAAGAAACCACTGTCTGCATAATTTATTGCAGTTCTGCACCAATCTGAATACATTTAAATGTTTTTTAAATTAGACTTTTGGAGGGTGAGCACATGAACAACAAATGTTGAATTTTTCAGCAAATAACAGATACGTTGCGTGGGAAAAAAAAGTTTCTATTGATATTGTATTAAGTTTTTATATAATACGGTGCTATTCTCCTATATTAAAAACATAAAATGTTGGTGTTTTGGGGGGTATGAAGTGGATTAAAGGTATTTCATTGGGGGAAAACAGATTGATGAGCTTGGTCACGGAAGTCATGATACCGCAGTACAGCGCAAACCAACAAATAGAGATCAAATCCGGAGTTTAACAAAACAACCTGACAAACAAATATTTTTCCAAATATTTGTTTATACCACTTGGTGTATTTTTCAAAAACTGGAAATTTCTCGGGTTATATTCCATCCTCTTCCATATGTGCATCGAAACCTTGTCTGTGAAGTGCTCTTCAGGCTTTCGCAATCGTCACGCAAACACCTACTGCAGAGTTGCCAAAGGTGCATCTCTCTTATCAGAACCACCATTGTCCAAATGGGGAAGTACAGAAAGCAATTAAACGCAGCGGCAGAATAACAATGCCAGCTCATTACCTATTATCAAAGCTGGCGAATTAGCTCGCTATCGACACGGCGGCCCATGTGTGAAATTCTCCAACTAGATTATTTATGCTTTTTAATTGCTGGAGCTTGTCTGATGAGGGGTTGGATGCGCATGTACACAAACAAAAAAGGTAGCAACCTTAATGAAACACAGATGATAGATTAAAGGGAGAAGAGCTCTTTGAAAAGCATGAAATGCATTTGATTGGTGAAAAGTAGGTTATGCACAGAAAGCTCAGACGACTTTGCTCATAACCCGCTTGTCAAATGCTCTTTGTTTATCAGTCAATCAGATTAGGAGCAAAACTGCATTTTGTACTAGTGGGACTCTTCCGCCGGTCTTTTTTTTTTTTTTTTTTGAAAGCCATGCTCCACATCCACATATCCACACACTCTGCTGCTACATATTACAGTAGAACATGTCTCCATCATGGTGACAGATGAAGCTCAACACAACGGAATTACAAGGGGGATTGGACACGCTTCCCGGATGAAACACGGCCTGCATGGGGAAAATATTTCAATGCTGACGAGAAACAGATGCCAGCAGGCTTTTCGTGCAATTTGACAAAAATGAAGCACAAGTTCTTTAATTGTGGCTTTTTCATTTGCCTCAATTAAAAATGTTACGAGGCATGCGAATGAATTTTGACAGAGAGTTATCGTGCATTTGTAAAAAATATACATTGACATTTGTCGATGTGTACCCTGCGATTGGCTGGCAACCAGTTCAGGGTGTACCCTGCCTACTGCCCCCAAGTCAGCTAGGATAGACTCCAGCAATCATTATTTGGCCTAAAATGAAACTTTTTTTTCATTTAAATGTAAAAGCAAAGACACTGATGTGAATATTTGTAATCTGAAAAAAAATATGCATTTAATTGCATTTCAATACAAAACAGTTTAAAAACATCTGTGGCTCGAACTGAGCAGACCTAAAGTTGAAGTGCCATTTTTTTCAGAACAGTACTTACTGGCTTTCAATGGTTATGCACGGCAGTTGAAAACTTAGGCTCTGTCACGTTTCCATCTGTATTACGTTTTCTAACGTTTTCTCATCAGTAGTAGTCTACATTCCACGGCAACTACTTGGCGAGTGAATCGGTGTGTTTGTCAGACGTCAGTCCTTTGATCAAGTTTGGTTTGCTTCAAACTTGTCCTGGAGACGGCTTGTGCTAACAGCTCTAGTGGTTTGTGTGCTCGCTGCAACGTCATTTGCATGTAGATGGTACTGCCCGGCCAGACATATTATACTAACAGTGTCAGTTGGGGAAATGTTCCCATCAAAGGCAATGCATGAATACTGAAAATAAGTTACAGCTTGCTCTTTTGTAAAACAACTTTCCCAAGGTTTCCTTTTTTGCTATTGCTGACATTACATCATGTGCTATAAAAAAGAATGATTGATTAAAAGAGACAAATAAACAATCTCACCTATGAAAGATTATTCGCAGCTTCCTCGTTGCGGTTGTACAGCATTGTGTGCACCAAGGTACAAGCATCCTTGTTATTTTGGTTTTAGTCATAGTTTGGTGCCAAGATAATAGTTGAAATAAGTTGAGGAGCTTCACTTTGACAAAAGTGTGCTTTGCCGCTATTATGTGGCATCTATATAAAATAAACCTTTTAGGGGGGAAGGTGGGTTGTCGATAACCACGGGGGAACATTGTATAACTTTGAACATTTTAACCAGGCTATATCCACAAGAATGTACATTTCAATTTGCCTGTGAGTACATTGAAGGGAATGACAAACTAAAGTCAAACAGCGTGTTATTTACTTGATATCCTCAGTCCAAATGTGCCGTTTGAAAGATCAATCTACCCCAAAAAAAGCTCTCCGGTGTGATGACATTTACGCGAAGGAACACTCAGCGGGCTTTTCATTAGGAACGCCTACACAACTCAGTGACATCCATAAATTATGTATTTAGAAAATAATAATGAAAAATGTCTTATTGCTCTTATAGTATGTGACACAATATCTCCATGAACCCAAACCTGACCATGTGCATCTGTGAGGATTTGTAATCATAAATATTGAAAGGACCAACATTTGTGACTACTGAACAACATCCTGCTGACTTTGACGGAAAGAGGTGTTGAAATGCCAGTTACCTTGCTGGCTGAAGGACTGCTCAAAAACGGTCTTGTAAAGGCTGCGGAAGGAGGCACTGAGATCTTCAAATTCAGAGAACATGAGCTGCTTGTCTCTGTCGGGCATGTTGTACTGGGACTGGGGCTGCTGGAGGCTCAGAGACTGGGACACGGGTTCGGGATGACTGGTCACCTGGTGGGCAGCAAGGACAATTATAAAGTTAAGGAAAAAAGTCAAAAACATGCCACTGTGAATCCTCATCAATCCCCGCCTAAGGTCACACCCAACTATTCATTTGCGAAAGTAAACAACAAACTAAGCTAAAGTTTCACTGGTGGATGGTGCGCAGTACGCAGAGGAATTTGTGTACGGTGCCGACGAGCGTCTCAATGCAATGATGAAACACGCTCATGAATTACACAAACGATTTCTCAGAGATACTCACTGCACTTATCTGGTCATTGAAGCCCCAAAAGCAGCAGTGGAATATATCATGAAATATTTGTAATATAAGCAAATGAAAAATAAGTTGGAAACTTCAGAGCGTTTGCTACTGTCTGGAGCAGTGGTTCTTAACCTGGGTTCGATCGAACCCTAGAGGTTCAGTGAATCAGTCTCAGGGGTTCATCGGAGCCTCTGCCATGGAGGGTAAAATACAGGCGACACAACATGTTAATTAGTTATGACACGCCTACTTGGCCATCACTGGCTGCCGATGATCACATTACATTTCTTGTCCAATCAATGCTGTGGGAAATTTTGTTTGCTTCGTCGTCAATGTGTGACTGTCGTGATAGTACGTTAAAAAAAAAACGTATACTTATCTCTTGAAATGTTTACCTTTTTCTGTTTTTAACCAATGCGTTTTTTTTAATATCTTGAATTTGAAATGTATATCAATGTATATATTTACTTTTCACTAATGAAGGGTTCGGTGAACGTGCATATGAACTAGCTGGGTTCAGTACCTCTAAAAAGGTTAAGAACCACTGGTCTGGAGCCAATACACATTTGAATATTGGATATTGTATAGTGCCGTATAAGCAGGCCACTTCCTGGTTCACGGAGAACATGTAAGATGACTGGACCATACCAAAACTGAGCTTCAATAATGGTTCAAATAAAATGCATTAATTACACTTAAGGGTCATTCCACCTAATTGGTGCAATTGCAGTATAGAAATTGCTTGATAAGAAGGACTGTAAAATATATTTTCTTATTATATGTTCTGCGCACTGATCTGATTGCATAATTAACAAATAAATACAATTGATGAATTTCAATGACCTTAAAAAACTTGAAACATGGCATGTGTTATCTGGACCCGCTTCATAAAATTTGATTTCACTTTACATCTTTCACATCATTTGCAGCTGTACCTTCAAATATAATGTAACGATTGACATCTTACAGATTTTACATATTTGTGTTCGTACAATTTAGTGTGATTTCTTAAAAATAAAAAAATAAATTCACATATCTGTCATACCCCCAGGTTTTCCCTCAGTGCTTTTACACTAACACGGGTTCTGACATTAAGCCTTTTTTGGGTGGTGGCTCAACAACACGCGTTGGCCCTGCTAGAACCGGCACTGGCCCAGTATATTTATGATGTAACAGGTTAATTCTTGACACCTTGCCTCACACCCACAGGCAACATCATGAAGTTGATTGTCATCGACACTTCATCCAATGCTCAGGTGGCTGAACAAAATGTATTTAAAAGAAAATCAATAACAAGAGCTTGTACAAATGAGCCGCCCTTTCGTCCGGGCACTTGAGTGTTAGATGCTGGACGGAAAACGGCGAGTGGCATTCCCACTAGCCACAAGTTTGAATCTAAGGGATTGTGCTGTGAAAAAACAAAGTGAAACTTGATTTGTGTCCACTACGGACTAGTGCTAGACTTGCGGTCGCATACAAACATCTACTGTATATCTTCGGGGTATTCCGATCAGGGTTTCATGCTGCCAATTCACGGGCAATCCAAGCGGCATCCTTCAGTGCCATGTGGATAAACAAATAGTCGCTGGGATCCGTGTATAAGATTGGCATGTGAACTGCAAGATCTTCCCTTGCGGATGATGTAGTCCACCATACATTGGACATGGGCAATTGGAGACCAACTTGCTCATCCGATCGTGCGTCTGTGTGCGACCCAACAATTCCACCAGGGACTGTCCATGCTGGTGTCATATTTAAAACCCATGTGCTGCAGTCGATCTAAATAAGTTGATATAACGCAACATACAATTTTACAAAAACTGTAAAAGTATTATTCCTGAATATTTATTTCACTTTCAACCACTCGACATGTTCAGTGGCATCAGTGCTATACATACACATATAGTTCTTATTTTTTTCTTTGTATTTTTGCCCTCTATGGACAATAAAAGCGGTATTGTGCTATGACCAAAACATAAATATAAATCTATATAAATAAAACATGAATTGGAATATTTCATATCACACACTTTTTATGCTGTGTCTTTGATTTAAAGATGACAATACGCAAAAATCTACAAAAATTGTAGAAATTGTAACATATGGGGTAACCCATGTGTTACAAACATCGTAGAAATTGCAGCACAAGGGTTACGAATGAAATCCGATGACATCAACCACACACATCTGCGGAGCGCCAAAATTGCCTCACACCACCTGCACCACAAGTTAGGCCTACTTCTAAAATGTAGTCGACCTTTGGTAACCAAATCTGCAGATACGCTGGTGGGAGAGGCATTACCGCCCAACGAGGCATAGCGTGTATACCAAAACACGCTGAACTAGGCCATAGCCCCGGCACCAAAATGACGATGCGCCCATTGTGAGTGCAGACTACTTTCTGTTACCAAATTGTCAGATGAGTTGGTGGCGAGGCAGCTCCATGACCTGCAATGCCCAGAGAAGTACAACACGGCCCCAAACACGCTAGTCTAGATTTACGCCGAGGACACGGGCACCAGTAAACCAAAATAGGACCGCAGGAGTGCTAATAATTGTGGCACACAGGTTTTGATGTTAAATTATTTCTTAATGTAATCCCCCACCCCCACTGGATAAATGCAGTTTAATTAAAGGTAGGCTGTCTGTCATTTTTTTGATCCTCTAGTATTGAGAAAAAAAACAATTTATTAGAAGCTAGGTGCTGTGTATGTAGTATATATAAACACAGTGCATTATGCTAACACCTTCCTCCTGCTGTGCCTCGGATAAGAGGTGATAATAAAACTGGAGTGTTTTCTGCAAGAGCGCGCGAGACAGCCAGCGAGCACATCCATCAGGCTAAGCCGATCGATGGCCAGCGCCTGGAGCGAAGGAACATGGGAGGACCACACCAAAGAGATGGGGCATCTCTGGTGGGAGGGCATCAGAGGGAGAGCAGTCTCTTTGTCTGCCATCCAGAAGCGTGCGGGTACAATCACTCCCTTTGCCTTTACGCGCTTCCTGAGCTCAGAGCTGAGGAGCGTGTCCACCCCGAAACGCTCTCTCCACCTCCGGCTTCTTTGAACGCATCCTCCCGAGGCGTCCTGATCAGATGAAATGTGGGATAGCGTCCACGCTCCGTGAACGCTACAGTTTCATTTGGATTTCTAAGCCACTGCAGTGGATCAAAGAGCGTGTGACCAGGGTATCTGCAGGTTTAAGGCAATGGAAGACCTTTCTCAGGCTTCTGCGATCAAGTTTAAGATGTCATGTTGTGTATTCAAAACAACTACGTAACGTGGACTTCGTAACGTGGCCTTGAAGTCGACTACCCCATGATGGTTAACACCATAGATGGGCTAACAAATGGCATAACAGTGTTGTCATGCTTCAAGCAAAAGATATTTGAACACAAATGATGGAGCAACCAATGTAGAAAGATAATGTAACAATAATCGAAAGCATATATTATTTATCTAATGCAAAAAAATGACTAATCATGCTGTGAGTTACTGATGACTATCTCCCTGTTTTTCTGTATGTCTGTAACAAACTGTCCCCAGGTGGCCCTCTCTTTGCTACGATTTGAGGAATGAGAAAGCTTCAGATGCGCTGTCCCTCCAGTGACGTGGAGGTAAAAAAGCCTCAATGATATTGCAATGCCCCTGGACAAAAAACGTTAAAACTGTTGCCGAATGTCTGGAGAACGTTTGTCTGGAGAAATCCACATTCACTACCAAAAATTTACTGTCAACTTTATGAAACTTTACACAATATCTACCCTACTTGTAGGACGACAAAATGGCAACAAACTACCATCTACACCTGCCTTCAAAATATACACACAATACCGAATGAACACAAGTAATAATTCTTCTTGTCATCTGGTTCAATACCATTGGACAACAATATGACCTTGAGCAAGGGTGCCCAATACATCGATCGCGACCGACCGGTAGCTCGCAGGGTGTAGAGGGGGAAAAAAAACCCCACCCAAAACGTTTGTGTCTGTGTGCGTGTAACTAATATTATATGTTCTTGTGTTAGTGCACACTGCATTCTATTAGTCTCACTTTCACAAAAAAGTATTTTTAAAAAATTACATTAAAAAAGCAGGTCACCTTTAACCTAAGTTGTTAGTGGTCAGCAGTCTGCAATTGCAGCTTGCGATCAGAGCTGTTGTGCTAAATCTTTTATTGTTCTTATTCTCAGTCAGAGTTTGTTTCATGTACAATTCAACGAGGGCATTGGCAAAGAATGGGAATCTGGAGGGCCGAGAGAAGCATTTTAAAACGGTATGCGTGAGCTGCTATAGTTAACATGCTGCAAAAGTGCGTCCCAGGCCTCCGCGTCAGGTCTCGACGAAGGTAGGCAGTGATTTTCTTTTCACGAAACTCACATGTATGACCACCTCAAAATGGATGGAAACTGTGAGAATCAACATTGTTAATTGAGTAGCTCTCTGACAGTTACAATCAAAAAGGAGATTATTAGCTTTGTATCGATTTTTCTGTGTGACTTTCATAGCTACTCAAGGCTGCATTAGTTTGTCAGGAAACAATACAAGTCGGCTGCTGCATACAGAATGAGAATGAAGTTGAATTAAAAAAAAAAACAACAACAACAACAAAAAAAAAAACATAGGGGGTGGGGGGAGATTATGCAGCTTGCAAATTACACCCTTCCCACTGGGACAAAGTAGGTTATTTTTTGCAATGTGCTGAGTCCCCCTAATCCCTCATTATTATCATGAAATAAAATATGTATACGCACAGCAGGTTTCCAAAGCACCTCACTTCATTGTGTTGCTTTTAAAAGGGTGAATAGTGCAGTCTGACGAAGTCTTCAAAACTCATAACTGAACCAGGACTCTGTTGCATACATCCTACAGGCAAGTTCTTAAAAATCATTTTGACATTTTGTGCCATTTATTTTTTTATGTTGAATGAATACACGCTATTTAAAAAAATTCATAATTTTTATTTGTGATACTTAAATTTGCCAAGAACAGAAAAGCATCAGAAAAAAAACCCCAAACAAATGTATTTTTGGCAACATAATATATCGAAAATGGCGTCGTGAATCACACATCCATCCCAACACAATTTAAAAGGAACTTTTTAAACCATGCTGGCTGTGTTGAATGAAAATAGGCTATTTTTTTAAAGTGTAACTGTCATTTGTGTTCATCTAATTTGGCTAGATTGGCAAAGTGACACAATCCAACAAATAATATTTACAGTAATTTTCGGACATTTGAGTGAGAAAAAAATGCTAAAGCAGGGAAACATGTTTTAGTGTGTGTCGGTGAACATCACAAAAGTCACAGCTATTGTTCCTCTTTTCGCTGCAGCAACTGCTTATTATTTAAAGGTCGATGTGCCCCTGCCAGGATTGGCATTCATTTATCCACTCCAGTCAACCGTATTTTGGATCAAGTCATTCCTGGCTCCTTAATAAAACAAAAAAACAAAAAAAAAAAAGAGAAAACAGTGCAGCCCCATCTTACCGGGGTGTAGCTGTGCACGCTGCCCACACTGTTGAGATTGACGGAGGCCTGGCTCTGATCGGAGAGGCTGTTATTAAGGCTGCTTCTCGGACTGTCGCTCCCTTCCTGGTCCGTGTTGTAGAGTGCCACCTTGAAACACACATTCGCACAAACACGTGAGCTTTGGTACACACAAATGACATTGTCATTTCAATTCTTGCTTATGGTGCATTCCAATGATGATTGGTGTGAAGCGCACCGGGATAATCTGGTGTGTGCGTGTGCGTGCGTGTGACAATGTCAAAATAGCAGAGTACTTTCTCACTTTTCTCTGTGTGCGTGTGTGCGTGCGTGTGCGTGTGTGTGTGTGTGTGTGAAAGAGGAGTGGTTCTAGTTGGATGCAGTCTCGAGACAACTGAGACATTCCCATCAGTAAAGGTCATGTTGGTGGCGATGTCAGCTGCATCTGCTCACCGACCGCGAATTCGTTTGAGACAGCCAACAAAGGATTTTCGGAGTCGTCGCTGACGCTGACCTTTTCCATGAGAGCAGCAGCAACCAGCCGAAGCACTTCAGCAGGACAATCTTAATCATCCTCCAACAAACTTGAACTCAAACTCATGCGCAGTCGTGCGTAAACCATGCCTCAAAAGTTGTAAAAACTCGGTCATTAGGCGTGACGGTCATTGTGACATGACTGGATCGCAGTTGGCGTGAAAGCATTAGTCTCTTCCACACAAACATTCCCAAAGTTATGACACATTAAAAACATACACTAATACATTACACATATAGGTAAAACAATTGCATAATGCTTTTTTTTTTCCAAATTAAAAAAAATTGTTTGTGTTTTTAGGGAGGCAGGAATGTATAAATGGCATTCCCATTCATTTATTGAACAAAACTGAGGTGTGTTGAGTTACAAGCATGTTCACAGAAGGAATTCAACTCGAATCTCAGGGCTCCATTGTCTCTCTACACTGATGAGAAAATGTCTTTTGAAATCTGCACAAAATTGGACCAAATTGTGTTCAACATCAGCGGTTCCACTGGATTAAGAAAGACACGCATATTGAGTTTGAAAGTATCCGGAAAATAGTGACTGGGCTTAACTGGTGTGAGAAAGGAATGGCATCAATGCACCGACGACGTTCCTTTGGATTAGTGTGCGTAGGTGTGTGTGTTTGTGTGTGTGCGTTGCACGCGTGTCCACCCATGACCAAGAGCAGCATGGTGGGTTCTGCTCATCAGCCAGCATAACAGAGCGGGCCCTGTGCTGGACACAATGGGGCAGCAGAGGCTGTAGCCTGGAGGCGAGCAGCCTGGGCTGGCGCTACACTGAAGCCTCTCTTGTCTTCTCGTCAAGCCACGGAGGCCACAAAGGAAGAGGCAACAGATTGGCCGGGCTGACCACAATACTGGTTAGAAAGCAGGCCAGCCCCATCATTATACGCTTTTAATATGCTCGCTGGTGAATAGAAAAATCATGATGGGGGAGAAAAAAAAAAAAAGGAAGAGAGATCAAGCTTAGACGCAAAACCCAACAAGGTTCAAGGAACAGAGGGAGAGGAGGAAAGAGAGAGGAGCTCATTAGGGGACTGTAGCCTCCCTTCGCTCAGTGTGGGCTCGGATCCCGTGTTCATTAGCGTGAAGGGGAACTCGATGAAAATCAGCCTCGCCATGCTAATCAAAAACAGGGTGCCACAGAAACATAAATGTTATGCACAGTGAAGTCATAAAAGTCGCCCGCCGCAATCTATTTTTACGCTGCTCACCCGTAAAGTGTGATTATTTTAATACCTTGCCGCTTTGTGGTTTTAGGCAGACCCCCAGAGAACGCAACATGGACTCGCATACATGTGGCGCGCACATTTCTGCATGAAAAAAGGATGACACGGAGGCACATGCGAGCTTGCGCAAGCGCTTCCACGACGCTAACATCAGCAGGCACACAACCATAGTGTGATAGTCTCCTCCCCCAAACCAAATTTCGCACTACCAAGACTGACCTGTGAGAGGCAGGAGAATACAGTATTCAATCTGATTATCGCTACGTTGGGAAACCCCTTTAAACACGATTTACGATTGTTGAATTGCTGAAATTCATTCCAGTGATGGGTATGCGTGTTGCTGAAATTCCTTCCAATTATCGGTATGTGTGTACCCCGCTTCAAATGAGGTATTACGATGACTGGTTTCTTGAGACAGTCGGGGAAGACAAATGTATTCACACACCCTACACCACAGTATAATCATTCAGGGGCATACTAATAACTGATCTGAAAAATGTTACAATTCGGCCGGACTATTGGAAAAATTACTCTTCACACTCCACAGGGTGGTCACCCAGGAAAATCTGATGATCGGGCAATTCGCACACTTTGGTCACTTTGGGTTGAAAAAAAAAAAGCTCAAATTCAACCTGATTGTTAGTATGCATGTATTCCATTTTAAACATTTACAAATGTTGGTCCTGGCTATTTTGCAACCACAAAAAAAGAGAAAAGATGACTCTTATCACATCATAGGGTAATCACTCTGGAAAATCTTTTACGGATGTTCAAGGATTGGGTCCATGCTAAATTTGATGTGAAGAGGGGGAGAAATTGTCAAATTTGGCCCGAGTAAAAGCATGCATGTAACCTGATATGACCATTTCCGACTGTCAGGGCTTGAGCATTTCAAGGCAAGATCAAGTAAAAAAAAAAAATTCACTCTCATCATTTCGTTAACCAAAGTATAATCACTCAAAATAATCTTTTAATGACATCTGAAAATGAAAAATGCTCAAATTTGGCTCAGTTATTGAAATGTGTACACCCTGTTTTTGCTCGCAAGCAAACAGATCTTACTTCCCCTCTCAGTAGTGTAATAAGTTTTGTTCAAAAATTATTTTGGATCGAGAGCATGAGACATTGGGAAATCAAAGCTGAACTAGGTGTCTTTGGACTGCAAGGACAGCGCAAAGAGGAACGGGGAAGAAAAGGCCAAACAGACTTCCAAGCCTTCATCATCACACCTCTGTGCCACAGCTTCATCACGTTCATGCCAATGCTGACGACCACTTCAGTGGACGAGAAAAATGTGAGTCTTTGTGAAAGAAAGACACACACGCACACACACACACACACACACACACACACGCACGCGCACACGCACACACACAAAATAAAAAAGAGGGAGTGGAATGCATGACGGCCCGCGGAAAAGAATAGAGATTCTCGCTGGTGCCTTCCGCGGCTGCCATTGGTTTGTCCACGAAGGCGGGAATGAGGGACAGCGACTGGAATAGAAAGGGGGGTGGGGGGGGGGGGCACAGACAGGGAATTCCTGTGGTTTGGCACATTGTGCCGAAAGAGGCGTGGCCTGCCTGGCGCGTGTTTACAGTGTTGAGACGGTAAGAAAGAAGGTTTTTACATAGCGCAAGTCCATGTCTACTGCATCCTTTATCATGCTGGCGGGAACAAAATAAATGAATCCTCAAAAGATGTTTTTTGTTGCCCATTTCCACCTGCTATTAACTGCAAAAACTGGTCTTAAAACAAGCATTTTAATAAGTAATGCAATTTGTGATGATTTCAAATTATATTATATATATGACAAAATTGTAACAGTAACGTGAATTGAGAGATTTGTTTTTAAATACATGACATACAGTACTAAGTTTGAAGATAACTGTTGAAATACGCGGAACTATGCAGTAATCAACTGTGGAGCTTCAAAGTATACCATTAAACAATTTTTCACCATTTCAGTTTTCCTGATATTTTGGGCGTGAGCAAAACCGTGCCGCCCGGTAAGAGTCCGCTTGATGATGAGTGGTCCGCTTGACAGACTGATGTTGTGCCGACACGTTGCTTGTATAGATTAAACGCTGACGTAACTGAGAAGAGCATGCAGACGTTAAAGTGGGAAGGGTGGGCGTGAAAGGCACACCCCCAGTAGGTGCATTGTGCAAAACAACAAAATGGCAACTCTGAAGAGACACGCTCACGAGCCATAGTTTAAACTGCAAGCAATCAGTTAGGACCATGGGAATCCAACAGCCACGAGGGAATTCAAAATCAACTAATCCATGGTGCTTTGGTGCGCCATCTATACATCCGGGCAAGGACGAAGGCGGCGCAACAACATCCGGCGGATTACAAGGAAAAGATAGTCATCTTCTGCTCCTACTGCAGTAAAAAGTCAAATGTTCTGCGTTAGATTAAATAAAGATGCTTTCTTGGAGATTTTAATTCTTTATTTTGCCGCTCAACTGGCCTCACCTGGCCGACTGGTCTCTCAACCAATCCCCATACTCCTGAATACCGACTAGCGATGAGGGACAAGCATACT
Organism: Hippocampus comes; assembly: GCF_001891065.2. Taxonomy (NCBI): domain Eukaryota; kingdom Metazoa; phylum Chordata; class Actinopteri; order Syngnathiformes; family Syngnathidae; genus Hippocampus; species Hippocampus comes. The sequence continues at coordinate 595,771 of NW_017806002.1, forward strand.
TTGCATTTTGAAACGCGACAAAAAGATTGCCGACAAACATATGCGTTCCATCGACATGACCAACATGGACGAGGTGCCGCTCATGTTCGACATCCCAGTGAAGAGAAGAAGGTGACCAGTGCTGTAACAATATATGGGAACTTTAGGTCAAATCTGCCAACAGAATTGAAACATTTGACTTGGCAAACCTACACCACTGTCATAATATTACACTATTTATACCATAGAAATATGGCATTTTTTAATTTTAAGCTAAACTTACTCAGAACCAGTAACAACCTCTCAATAATAATAAATATCTTGAATAAAAAATACTCGTAGCTAGCAGAATACGACAAAAATTGCCGTGTAAGAGGAAATATCTTGCCAGACAAAGAGCAAGCATATCTTGACGTGATTTGGGATAATTAATCTTGTTTAGAGTTAAGCTTTGGCAGTACAGCCATCTGATGGACAGATGGCCGGGAATCTTAACTGTTATGAGGGCGCAACAAGGAGACAGATTCATGAAAAAGTGCATGTATGCTTATGTGTGGTGCTTGTCAAAACAAGTGGAAGCCCTTGCTAACATACTCTGCGTGCATGCGCGCACAAGTTACAACACACGCTGACACCGTGCCCTTCGCCGCACAACTCAGGAGCTTAAGAGGCCCCTGTCGCACAAGCATATTCACACACAGGATTGCATGCTTGTACGCTCTTCTTTTTTTGGGTAATGCTCGCTTGCAAATGAATAAGTGACTCTTGCAGGCTTTTTAAAAGTACTCCTGAGAGCTGCCCCCATTGGGCCCGGAGGATGAGAGCTTAAGGTTAAAAAGCCTATTTCAATTTCAGAGTGAATGGCACACTCGCGCGAACCAGCTCACCTTCCCCGCAGCATTACTCGCGGATGTGCGAGGAGTCCTAAGCGTTTTTTTTTTTTTTAAACCGAATAAAAAGTGCAACATTATTTCATCTAGTTTGTGCCCACACAACTGTGTGGTATATCCAACGAGTCATGATATTTTAATGCCATTCATTTATTTTGTCGTGCGACCACCTTGGTGCTGCCAATCCGTTCCCCCCATGCAAGTGAGCAAAACCGTGCCGCCCGGTAAGAGTCCGCTTGATGATGAGTGGTCCGCTTGACAGACTGATGTTGTGCCGACACGTTGCTTGTATAGATTAAACGCTGACGTAACTGAGAAGAGCATGCAGACGTTAAAGTGGGAAGGGTGGGCGTGAAAGGCACACCCCCAGTAGGTGCATTGTGCAAAACAACAAAATGGCAACTCTGAAGAGACACGCTCACGAGCCATAGTTTAAACTGCAAGCAATCAGTTAGGACCATGGGAATCCAACAGCCACGAGGGAATTCAAAATCAACTAATCCATGGTGCTTTGGTGCGCCATCTATACATCCGGGCAAGGACGAAGGCGGCGCAACAACATCCGGCGGATTACAAGGAAAAGATAGTCATCTTCTGCTCCTACTGCAGTAAAAAGTCAAATGTTCTGCGTTAGATTAAATAAAGATGCTTTCTTGGAGATTTTAATTCTTTATTTTGCCGCTCAACTGGCCTCACCTGGCCGACTGGTCTCTCAACCAATCCCCATACTCCTGAATACCGACTAGCGATGAGGGACAAGCATACTTTGCATTTTGAAACGCGACAAAAAGATTGCCGACAAACATATGCGTTCCATCGACATGACCAACATGGACGAGGTGCCGCTCATGTTCGACATCCCAGTGAAGAGAAGAAGGTGACCAGTGCTGTAACAATATATGGGAACTTTAGGTCAAATCTGCCAACAGAATTGAAACATTTGACTTGGCAAACCTACACCACTGTCATAATATTACACTATTTATACCATAGAAATATGGCATTTTTTAATTTTAAGCTAAACTTACTCAGAACCAGTAACAACCTCTCAATAATAATAAATATCTTGAATAAAAAATACTCGTAGCTAGCAGAATACGACAAAAATTGCCGTGTAAGAGGAAATATCTTGCCAGACAAAGAGCAAGCATATCTTGACGTGATTTGGGATAATTAATCTTGTTTAGAGTTAAGCTTTGGCAGTACAGCCATCTGATGGACAGATGGCCGGGAATCTTAACTGTTATGAGGGCGCAACAAGGAGACAGATTCATGAAAAAGTGCATGTATGCTTATGTGTGGTGCTTGTCAAAACAAGTGGAAGCCCTTGCTAACATACTCTGCGTGCATGCGCGCACAAGTTACAACACACGCTGACACCGTGCCCTTCGCCGCACAACTCAGGAGCTTAAGAGGCCCCTGTCGCACAAGCATATTCACACACAGGATTGCATGCTTGTACGCTCTTCTTTTTTTGGGTAATGCTCGCTTGCAAATGAATAAGTGACTCTTGCAGGCTTTTTAAAAGTACTCCTGAGAGCTGCCCCCATTGGGCCCGGAGGATGAGAGCTTAAGGTTAAAAAGCCTATTTCAATTTCAGAGTGAATGGCACACTCGCGCGAACCAGCTCACCTTCCCCGCAGCATTACTCGCGGATGTGCGAGGAGTCCTAAGCGTTTTTTTTTTTTTTAAACCGAATAAAAAGTGCAACATTATTTCATCTAGTTTGTGCCCACACAACTGTGTGGTATATCCAACGAGTCATGATATTTTAATGCCATTCATTTATTTTGTCGTGCGACCACCTTGGTGCTGCCAATCCGTTCCCCCCATGCAATCCTCAGTGAACTACTTCCATGAGACTTCAAATCCCCGCCTTTTATCCAATGTCAGCTGGGTTAGCCTCCAGGGCCTAGTCAAGAAGAAATATGTTGGCGCGATGGGAGCAAGCATGATGGAAAGAGCGCGTACAACGCAGACAATTTTTTTAACCATCTGACACTTAGAGATTTAAAGATGAAGTGCAACGTGTCTAGGGAAAAACTGAACCAACAAATTAAACACAACAACACGTTTACGATTGACAAAAACAATGTACAGACTTGGTGTTAGCTAGGGGGGTAGCCCAAAAAAAAAGATTTGAATCGGAACATCAGTTTTGATTAAAAAGATGTGAGTGTATTGAATCGAATCGTTCCACTTTAGAGATATGTATCAATTCATCTTTGACTGGAGAGAGCTATCCTTGAAGGGAAGAACACATTTAAACTAACCTACACTGAAAAAAACCCCATCCTTTGGTTCCATTGTAATTATTTTTTCATGTGCGGCCAAAAGTTAAGGACTTTTTTTCAGTGTACTGACATATTCACCCAACCATCCGTATTCTAAACTGCTTCTCCTCACTCGGGTCACATTCATATGGTAAATTCACAACAAGAAACTCATTGCATCATACCCTCTATAACTGAGCCGTACCACATCGAATGGAATTGTAATCCCACTGAATCAACACGGATTGAATCGTTCCACTTCAAAAATAACCCGTCCTTTAATCATATCGCACCCCAGGTATCACGATACATATCAAATTGTCTTTTATTGGAGAGATGCACACCCTTAATGTTAGCTACTTCAATATAGTCTACGGCTGCTTGGAAGAAGGTATTGTGCACTTTCAGTCACTTTAATGAACAAACGGTAACAAAATCACTTCATAAGCACATTCATTTATGAGCCGCCGCGGCCAAAAATGAGGCTCAGGCTATCAACAGTATGCAGACTGTCTAACGATTACTCACTCAATAGAACCAACCCTACACTGTCATTCGCTGACTTCCACATCATTCACCAGGCCAGGCCTTTCTTTTAAAGTCACACACATACTCAGTCACAGTGTGGAATAAACAAATAATGTATAAAACCTGCATCTCCAATGTGCGTTATGTTGTTTAATAAATCCGAAACAATTTTTGTCCGACTAATCGAAGTAATCGGTTGCATAATTGACTTAAAAATGTTCAATAGTTGGAATAGTTGTATTTTTACGGACGAGTAGACAAATTCTGGAAAGGTTTCTCGGTATGACGACGTCAAGGACCGGGCCTGCGGGCCTTTAGTCTGATACCATGCCTTAGCAGGTTCGCTGTGTGGGAATATTCTATCTTAAATGTGAACAGATGTGAACAGGTGTGTGTGTGTGTGTGTGTGTGTGTGTGTGTGTGTGTGTGTGTGTGTGTGTGTGTGTGGTGTACAGTATATCAGATGGCCAGGTTTTATGTTGCAAGCACCCATGCGGGCATCATGTTGCCGAGCTCAACAACAGGAGCCAGTTGTGCAAGAATGAGTTTCCGACGTGCACCTCCTTGTGTATTTTGGTGTGGGTTGTGGATAAGCTTTAGGCATGTGAGGGTGTGCGTGTGTGGAGTGCTTCTCTCTCCACGGGGAAACTGTTCAGTAGGAGGTTGACGAAGTGGGCGGGGTCAGGGTGCAGCCACGTAGCCAGGTGCGTGTTGGGGGAGCTGGAGGCTGGAGGGCCGCCTGTAGTACCTTGTTAGTCACAGTGTTGATTGCCAGCGTTGGAGAGGCACTTCCAGAGATCATACACTCCATCCCCAAAGACTCCGACTCCAGGCTGTATGGCGTTGAAGCCTGTGGGGGGTGGGTTGGACGTGGGATGCGGAGACAGAGAGAGGGAAGAAATAAATAAAACCCAACCTAATCCAATTATTAAACACAAGCAGGTTGATATTTTTTGGCCTTTGTTCGCATCCTGCCGCAAAATGAAGACCGTACCTATTATTTAGGTCACATTTCAAGCGCGTTTCTTCGCGGGAGGACAAGAGATGGCTTTCATCCCCAACCTCGCCTCCCACCGAAGAAACGCACATCATCATCGTCGTCATGAAGCACACCATGCGTGCCCGCTGTGTGTGCTGTCGTCAAAGATAACTCCGCCGCGGCAGTCTCTCTCCGAAAAAGTGCTTACGCTAAGAGGATTGGCTGCCAACAATACCATTTTTAATTCATGATAAACACTAAATGAGATTTCCCAAACTCCCACTCGTGCCGTCTGAGACTCTTAATGGAATTCCTTGTTCGGCGAGGGAGGGAAGGGGCGACAGAACCGACACGCGTCACTTTCTTTTGTGCCGTGCCTACATACAAGCACAGCAGAGACGCACCACAGCAGGCATTGTGATACATGCTGCAATATGAAGAATACATTGAATTTGTATTTGTACAATTGATAAACATTAAGGATATTTTATTGAATATTCTAATTAAATAAAAATGGTTGATAAAATGACCAAATGATTTACAATATTTGTATTAAGACATAATGCTATTATAATTACAAATGTATTTTATTTTTTTCTTAGATGAAATTTGTTCCTAAATAAGATTGAAAGATACAGAAATCATATATACAGTATATTCAAATGGAAAAATATTGATATTGTCAAAATGTATTCGTATATATTGAATCAACATTTTTTTATAGAAAAGTACCACTTATGAAAATATATTAAGAATATATTTTTCAACACGTATTTGTAAAACTCTATTAACATGCTACAAGGACATATATTTGGATTTATGATTTATCAACTAAATACAACAATAAAATATATCGAGGATTATTCTCTCTCTCTCTCTCTCTCTCTCTCTCATTAAATTAAACAATTACAAAATCATACAAATAAATACATGGCGACATTAAAAATATGTCCTTCTCTCCATTCTCTGTACCGCTAAACCTCACCGTGGAGCATATCCCAGCCGTCTTTGGGCAAGAGGCGGGTTACACACTAAACTGGTTGCTAATCAATCGAAGGAAATAAAGTTTGCATGATTAAATATTTTTGAGAAATACAAAACATTTTCAATACGTTGTCAACGTGTGGCGGGGAAATGTATTATATTTAAAAATAAGACAATTCCTCTTCGATCAACATATTTTGGAAACTTTTTCGAATTGATTTTTAAAGTGTCAAAATGTGCCCGGGACATGTATTTGCACATGTAATACAGTATACATGTTTGCTAGACAATTTAAAAAAAAGTTAATATTTATAAAATACATCTTTTTTAAATGGCTTTTTAAATACAAGAATAATGTGTGGAGGAGACAATGGGAGTGGCATGTGCACAAATCTGCCCCCGAAACTCCGGCTTGGCGGAACCTCCCCTTCCCAGTGGACTGCGGTCAGCCACATGGTAAAGGAAGCCTTCCCGAGGCCGCAGCGCTGGGATGCCCGGAGGTCAGATCACAAGTGAGCAACTCCACTAAAAGCCTGTGTGTAACACTGGACCATCCCTAATTTAAAAAGCCAAAAGCTCAGAGTAGTGCTCTGCATTAAATGTGTTCATTAAAAAATATTTTTTTTTTTTTAAAAGAGGTATGGTCAGGTTATAACATGTGTAAAGGCTACCTGGGGTACCGTTTATTAATAATGTGCCCGCTTTGTGACAGAATAGCGAGGCAGTCACATAAAGTCCGTGTGTGTGTGTGTGTGTGTGTGTGTGTGTGTGTGTGTGTGTGTGTGTGTGTGTGTGCGTGCGTGCGTGCGTGTGTGGGGGGAGAAGAACGATGGAGAAAGACTGTGAGAAGCAGAAAGGAAATGGAAGAGACAGAAGGAAAAGAATACTTGCGACATACAGTCACAGGACACTTCATTAGGTACACGTGCACAATCTAATACGAGCCAATATGTGAGCTCAGGATGGATCTTAACGGCAAAATGTCTTGTATTATTTTGTCATTTTTTGTAAACTTTTCTTTTGATGGCGGCGCAGACACCCGCAGCGGCTCCTCTTGTTTTATGTTGAGAGGGAAGAAATTTCATCTGTGCTGTACATTTGACAATAAAGTTGTATCCAATCCAATCCAATCCAATCCAAAATGGATGTATGTGCAAGAGGGAGGCTTCTATGTGCCACTGTTATTTAAAAATTCGATTTATTATTGTGCTTTGAATGATCAATATATACTGAATTGTTTTTCTTCTCTTTCCCCACCTTTTTAGTATTTAAAATAAGGAAAAAAACTCAATTTTTGGTTTATTTTTGAAACAAGAGATCAACGCAACTACGAAAGTCAAATAAACTTTCAACAAAATACCTCTTTAAACACAGTGACTTAGTAGGAATGGGCTGAAAAATGTTTCACAATATTTCATCGATTTTTATTGATTTAAAACAACAAAAACAAGGAGTAATTGTTTTTGTGTCCATTGTAATGTAGTGTAATGTGCAAAACTGCCCCTCCAGCAGTGCATTGTCAATGCTTATTTGCATTCGATGCTACACCAAATCAGTATCGTTGATAGTTACATTCACCTCCATTCAATCTTCATACAACGTAAGTGGGACAAACTAATGCTCTCTTGCAGCGCATGCATTACCGTGGACCAACCTCTTTGGACTACTTTATCGTTTTAGCGGGCTCATTATTGCCATAGTCCATTAATATTTTACTTGCCTGATTGTGACTTGAGTGCGATCCCTAACACTGGTGCAATAGCATGCCAAAAGGAAGGGAACTCCTTTACTTGTACACTATATATCCAACCGGAGGTGTTTAATTGAGTTAGCATGCAAGAGTTGCACTGAGTCGTCTGGTCATTTATGTAAAGGAACTTACAACTTTCTCTCTGTTCCGCCTAAGTGCACCAGACGGATGGCATGCACTTCTTCTTCATTGGTTTAACTGTTCAACCGTTTTGCGTTTTCATGCTTTTTAAATGCTGTACTTTTAATTATGCTATTCAAATAAAGCTGTGCTTTTTGTTACTGGTACATGTGGTGTTGTGACATGAGATGTTTTTGTTGTGTGATCTGTGGCTCGACTCAATAAATGTTGGGAACACTGGCGTAGAGTACAAGATGATGAAGAGTCCCAGCCCCCCCTCACACTCACCCGCTCTCCGGACCGTGGCCTCTTCTTGGGCCGTGTTGGCAAGGCATCCTCTTTTGGGTTGGTGTCAATGGCCCAGTAAGAGCCCTGCGGGGGAAAGAGAGCACTGTCAGCACATTAAAAAAAAAAAAAAAAAAAAAAAAAAATTGCACTTGCCTCAGAGTGCTCTCTGAGGTGTCACAAGACCATCAAGCTAGGGCTGGGCGATTATGTTATTATTAATAATCAGGATTATTTGGATTGATAATAAAATCACGATTAATAAACACGATGACTCATTGGTTTCAAAACTTTTTATTTCTTCAACTAATACCACTCAACTTTAAATCTAATTTAAAAGAACAACCAAACAAAAATTATGAACCAAGTAAAACTAATAATACATTTTAAAATATAGCGATTAAAATAGATAAATACATACAAATAAATACCGGCTGTTCTTGCTGTGTGCGTCTTGGCCTTTAGAAGGCAGTGTAGTACTGTGTATGCTTGGAGTACACGCTTACATTAAGAGTAGAGGAAATAAGTCGTATTTGGGTTTTATTAACATAATTCATTTTTTTCACAGGAAGAATATTTTTAGTTATATTGACTTGTCTGAAAGCATTTGTGTGTGAATGTTCGTTATATGGGGAACTCAATGCTAATTTTCTAGTAACCCGTCAATGGGAGTCTACATTGACTGCTAGCATTAGCACTGACGATATCGCTAAAATAAAAATGTCTTGTGCGTGTGTGTGCGCGTGTGTGTGTGCGTGTGTGTGTATATATATATATATATATATATAAAAAATACACACACACACACACACACACACACACACACACACAGTATAGATATTACTCACAAAAGCTTAGGGATATTTGGCTTTCAGGTGAAATTTCAGAACGAGCCGAAAATGCATTCAAACCTTTAGAGGTGAAATTAATGTGACCCTTTTTTTTATCTTTTGAATGCACATGTCCAACTGTTAAATGTTCCAGTACTTTTTGCACAAGGTGCTGTTCTTGAACGAGAAGCTGAACGGCAAAATTCACGTTTGATCCTTGAATTGACCAATAAGTGTTCTGGTTCAATTAGAGCTGATGTTTAAGCAGTCGTCCTCATCATGCTGTTCACATTTTGACATCATGAGACCAAGACGACACCTAACAATGGCTCAACAGTGCCTTGCCATTGTGATTCCTCAAAAAGGACCTTCTCAGACAGAAGTAGCCCCCGAGTTTAGAGTGTCACAGCGTGTCATCAGCAGGTTACAACAGAGATACAGAGAGACTGAAAGAGTCACAGAAAGCTGTAGAAGTGGACGTGCAGTGGCCACATCCCATGCTGATGACCGCTACATTGTGAACAATGCCCAGAGAAACTGGATGATGAATGCCACTTAACTGCAGGCACGTTTAAGGGAGGTGAGAGGCACCCAAGTATCACGTCAGACCATTCGAAACCGTTAACATCAGCATGGTCTGCGTGCTAGACAACCTGCAAGGGTACCTGACCACGCCACCAAGCACAGGCGGCATCGTCTTGCATTGGCCAGGGAGCAATTACGCAGGATGAGCGACCAGTGACAAGCCCATACTACCTGAATAACATGATTAATCCAGTGATTGTGCCCGTACATGAACAACACGGGCCTAATTTCATCTTCATGGACGACAAATGCTCCAGCTCATCGGGGTCGCATTATCAGGGAATGGCTGTGGGAGGCTGGTGTACCTCAAATGGAACGGCCTGCACTTTCCGCAGCCCTGAATCCTGTGGGGTCAGCCGAGTCGCCGTGTCGAGGCTCGAAATTCTGCCCCCCAGAAACTCAATGACCTGAGAGCTGCCATGCCTCTCAGCAGACAATGAGTCGACGTGTGAAAAGCATGAGACGTCGTCGTCAAGCTGTAATTGATGCTCAAGGGCACATGACGAGTTACTGAGACGTTGAAGTTTTTTGTTGTGGTGTACCCACCATTATTGTTAACTTTTGTTTCAAGGAATTGTTTGTGGTGAGGAAATCACCAGAGCATCCTTCTACTTAAATAGCTTTCTTTCATGTGATATTATTGTCGTGTGAACTGTTCTCATAAATTTCACCCGAAAGCCTAAGTCTTTATGAGTAGTATACAATGTGTGTAATCCTTTTTTTTCAGTGTTTAGTTTTAGAGTAAACTCCAACTGAGGTCTCATTAAACGGTTTATGGCCCACTCAGACAGAGCAAAATCACATTCATGTCATACGGTGCGTTTGGGGTGCTCTCATAATTTAGGAACTCACCATGCTATTGAGCACATTCGGAATTTTTCTTTGATTACAAAGACATTTACATTTTAATTGACTAGCCCTACGTCACTTTTTTGGAGAGCATAAACGCCAAAATCTACATTCGTTGCATTCGCTATGTCTGCTTGTGTGGAACATGGGTGGGTTTATGTCAGTAAAGAAAGATTCGGGTACCACCACTGGAGGCTAGCGAGAGGCAGCTGCCGCTAAGCTCTTCCTTGAATCATCACTTCCTCTGCCTCAGGTGAGCATGGCACCGTTGCCAAGGTGGCTCACAGGCCGGGAAATGAGGAAGAGCCGCTCTGGCCGAGGCGAGAGAGGCTAATGAAGGAGAGAACAGTGCAGGCTGACTAGAGGAGGGTGGGATGGGAATTTTGGTGGATGCTATTCTACAGCCCGAGCCTGCATTATTTATCTTTTCAATTTCTTTTTTTTTTTCCGATGGTGTTCTTCCTCCAAGTCCAAAACAAGGCAGCATACGCTTGCAAAATAAGAAAACAAAACACAAAAAGTCTTTTTTTTTTTTTTTTTTTTTTTTTTACCTAAGGCCATGCGGGTTTTTGAATTTACTCTTCATATTTCATGATAAGAAAAAAAAAATCTCAATTGTCAAGAGAAAGTGAGATCTGGACCTTTTAAAAATGACTTCCCCGGCAGAGAGAATAATTGATGCATCCACCAGAAAAGCCGAGTGAGTATCCATAAAATAATAGCATTGTACACAATGGTCTGCCCTTGTTAAAGGGGGGAAAAAAAATCTTATTTCACAATTCACGTACTCTGGCGCGGCTGCAATTGTTCAAATGAAAAGCCACGCTTGGCCTATATTCATCAGGGGTGGGCGGGATGTGTGGATGTGAAATGATATGTTTTAATGTGCGCCAAGCTTTGGGGTCAATTAACGGCTCCTCAGAGGGGTTGAGAATAATTCACACGCGCAATCAAGCCGAGAAGGAAGGGAGGGGTGGGGTGGAATACAAGGGTGATAAAAATGCAGCAGCCTCATTAGAAATTCTACATCATTGATAAAGGTGAGGCGTGTTGTCACCGCAGTCACTCCATGTGTGTCTTATAACGCACATGTTTCAAAAACAGGAGTTGTACAGACAAAGCCTGGATGGGTTCCGTTGCTTTTAATTAGTGCGGGGAAGAACACTTAAAGTTAACCCTCGTGGGAAGAGAGAGAGAGAGTTGCTGCATTTTTTTTCTTCTCTCCCCACCCCCAGAGAGTTGGCAGGAAAAGAGAAAAACATATAAAGAGCCATTAAATTATTCACAAATATTCTGCAACATAACGTTGGGTCCACAGGAACATAGCGCAAGCCACCATATTCTCTTCAGCCGTCACAAAACGGCAGCCTTATCATAAAACATGCATTCTACCTGCAAAAACGGCTTCTTTTCATAGAATATATCAACTTCAATGAAAAAAATTTAATCGGAAAATTTCAAGTGTTAGTAAAACTGGCGTTCCACAATGAGGTGAAGTCGATTATTTTGCCAGAATGAGTCTGTAATACAACAAGACAAATGTTTTTGAATTTTGCAGAAATGACAGTGCGCAGTATACAATGTATACTCAACTTATTGTTTTGTATTGTATACTTAACTTATGAGGGGGAAACCCCCCCCATCTATTTTTCAAGTAAGATATCTTTCGAGACAAAATGAGTAGCATGACACTGAAAACGTAATTTGGCAGATTTCACACTGTGATATTAATTAATGTCGCTCTGTGGAAAAAAAAATATTGTTTAGTTTTTTGAGTCAAAGCCAAAAGTTGAACTTTTACAATACCGGTACAAAGCTGCGCGATGTGGCGAGAAACATTTTTTAAGATGTTAAAGTCTTGGGGATAAACGAGTTGAAATTTGGCTCAAGTAACAAGATAATCCAACCAGCATGGATGCTTTCCTGTGTTCCGCTACAAGGAAAAATGGATAACTTTTGGAGAACAAGGTTTTAAAATAACAAGGCAAATAAATAAATAAATAAATGGATGGATGGATGGATGGATGGATGAATGGATGGATGGATGGATGGATGGATGGATGGATGAATGAATGCTTTCATGGTCGAAAATAACAGTGCAATAGTACAATAATTAACATATAATTGAGGTAAGTCTTTTTCTAGGCAGAATCTGTTTGGGTTTGCACAAATGATAGTGTAATATGACAATTACATTGCAATATAACAAGCAAGAAAAAGGTTGAAACGTTACAAGAAGAGGTAATATTCCAAATTAAAAAAACAGATGGAATTTTGCATCACTAATATAGCACTACGCGCACTACTGTCTACCAGTTTTATGTTAAGTAAAAAAGGCAATAGTAAATCTGGTAAACAGTCAGACTCTTATGACAGCAAAATGATGTAATCAAATTCCAAGTCATTTTGACTCAATTGAGTCATCAGCAATCATCATTTTATAATAATCAGTTCCTCCAAATCTCTGTCCGATCATGGAGGCTTAACGGGGATGAATAACTTCTCAGATTTGAGCTCTCGAGTCGCAGAAAGAGCTCAGTCTGGACCTTCAAGCAGGAACAACTAAAAGCGCTCCAGTTTATAAGTTGTTTAAAAGCTTGAATAGAGGAGAGTTACATTTACGACTTAAAGCCTTGTGAATGTTCTCCATTTAAAATGAAGCTTGAAATGTTTTGATTGAATTTTGTTGTCCATGTTGATGTCTTTGTATATTCATTGACTCAAATCTATTTGGATTGAAAACATGATTTTTTTTTCTTTCAAATATTTGTATTTATTGACAGTGCATCTGTAAAGTAGTAAGCAGTACTGTTGCACTGTTTCCAAATGTTGCTTCAGCCTTCAGAAAATTCTACAAGCGACACATGGGGGGGGGAAACATTTTTTGCAAATATATGGGAAATCCCATCGATCGAGTAAAAGATGTCATTTTAGATTTGCAACCCGTTTCACCTGTATAGCACACAATTGACCGCAGTCTTTACAATTGCTGATTTCTATGCAGCCAGGTGGTGATTTTGCACAATAACGAGCGCTATTTAATCCTGAGCATCTCTCAGACTCACAGACGCAGACTTCGCCTCTCCTATCTCATCCGAGCAGCAGTTTTCATATTCCTGCCACAGTACAATATTGATGCAACATATCAAGAGCAGCCATTAAGGATGCGAGCACGTTGGCCGTGCATCTGGAATGGGATCCATACCGCAATAGATTATTTTGTATTTAGTGGAGCAGCTCCCAGGAGTGTCAATATCAGAGGATTACAGCAAAACACGAAATTAGCATTCAGTCCCCATCCTCTAGTGCACAGCCAGGCGTAGCTCTCCATGCATATGTGTGTGTGTCTGTGTGTGTCTGTGTGTGTGTGTGTGTGTGTGTGTGTGTGTGTGTGTGTGTGTGTGTGTGTGTGTGTGTAGAGAGGGTAATTATTTGTGCCTGTTTTTTTTTTTTTTCTCTTTCTCCCCATCATGTGTAGCAAACGCTCAGATAGCGCCGGGCTGAAATGTAGGTTAGGATTCATACGATTAGACCTACAGCATGCACAACGCGGGACTAAATATAGTGGCTGCACCGTCATGAGCCACCTCAGCGCATGAGTGCTAATTATCAGCTTGATGTCACAAGAGACAGCAACGTAAAGGGGCCGGCAAACCCAACAGTAGGTGGTCCCGCTGAGATTCAAATGTCAAACTAACAGTATCAAGAAAAATGAGTGAAGTAGGAGATTGGTGCTGAATGCTTGAGGGAATGCAACAATTTTGGAAATGACCTTACTTAAACCCTGTTTTGACTCGGTCTCTACCAGTCTGACTTTTTCTCATCTCACCCTCATCTGCTGTCTGAGCTCGCACAATAATAAAAGAAGAAAACATCTCTCCTTACATATGAAATGCAATCCTGCGGGGGAGAAAGGTTCCTAATAGATTAAGAGCGTGCCATGCATTTCTCTCCTGTCAAGGTTCTGGCAGGGATTCAAAGTTAACATTTTTCCAAAAGAGACAAGTTGTGCAAAAAAAAAAAAAGGTTGACTACTGCCAGCTGTTGATACATATCAAACATGCTCCTTGAGTTGTATTCTTTATTGCATTATGACACAGGTTATATTAGGTTAGGTTATGTAGATACTTTATTGATCTTCAAGGATATCAACAGCAGGAACAAATAGGTTTGAGCACTACAGGCTAGAAAATAAGGTTGAGAGAGAAAGGTCTTAATTTGAAGAGAGAAACTATTTTGCGAGGAGAGAAGTCGGATGGTTACGACAACGGAAGCTGTTATATTACATGGAGAAAGCCTTAATTTAGCAAAAATAACATTGTCAGAAAAGCATGAACGTACGTTAATGTGTTCATTGGTGCATTAGCTTAAATGTTTCAATCTCACCTTTCCCGGGTCGTCTTTAGAGCGAGGCACTTTGAGAAAACACTTGTTCAATGACAGATTGTGCCGTATCGAGTTCTGCGGGGGCAAAAACAGAGAGAGACAGGTGGAGAAGGTGAGTAGACATAGAAAAACAGAAAACAAGAAAGAACAAGTTTGCAGTAACACATTGGCTTGTATTTTTGCGGTTTGGACTGAGAAGCTGTCATAGGGAGGTATTCTACCTCCTTTCACTCTTCACATACGCATAAGGTCAATGGGTGTGGTGGGATACTTCATGTCAATATTGTTCTACAAATTTTGCGGAGGTCCCAGCAGAAACATGCCCGTTACCCTTTGAGAGGTCACGGGAGAATCTTGAAACTATAAGAGTCCAGGTGATGTAATTTATATGGGTGTATTTAGAGTACGGTGGGCACGGCGTTTGAAACAGTCTTGATAAATGTCTTGGTTCTCACCATGTATGCACAGTTTTACTCAACCAGTTACAGGATTACTGCGAGACAGGTTATTCATACATTTTGGAAAATTCTGTAAGACATAATTATATACAAACAATTATTATGAGGATATTTTTCACCGGGTCAAAATTGACCTGGACCATACTACGCATGCATGGAGAATTAACAGTAAGCATGGGTTAAAGTCAAAAAAGTGGGATCTACTACGATAGCATATCAAGTTCCACATGTGCCAAAACCAGGAGCCTTGAGGAGTCCCACACTGGGATCCTGGCAGGAGCCTGATATTAATTAATGCTCCAGCAGGCCCCTGTGGGGGCAGGAAATAAATTATGCAGATCATCATCCCAAAGTTAACGCATTACACGCTTACAAGCTACTCCACGACGGATAAGAGCGAGCTCCAGTCAGCTGTCTCGTTGGGATGGAGAGGTGGGATGAAGTAGCCACGGGGGCCTCGCAGAGCAACAAAAGCACCCCCCACCCCCCAAAAAAAAAACGGCCCTGCACACACCTCCACTCCACTTAGTTGGGAGTGCTATTGACAGATGGCCATGCTTAAAAAACATACGCAGTGTTCTCCGCTCGCTTTAACGGACGTGGGAGATGAGTGGAGAGTGACGGCGAGTGAGCCGGAGACCCCCAAGCACACGAGATAGGAGCCGCTTGTTCAACACTAAAGGCAATTATACCACAGGAGGGATGATAATGACAGGCTCGTTGTGTGATGCCGTCAATCGCGCCGCTGTGAAATGCCAATGGAAACCAGAGGATGCTTTCAATGTTCCCCGACAGAACATTAAGAGCCTCACAGTCAGTCAATCATCCTCGTGCCTGGAGGGCAAAGCAAAACGGAACCCCGATCTGTCTGTTTTGAGAAGCAGCTACAGAGACATCGGTATGGCTTCTCTTCTGCGAAGGCTGGACAACATGGCTCAAGAGACACAATTCCACATTTTTTTTCCCCAGCCACAACGCCGATACAAGGCACATACAAGGGGGGTCCTCCGTTAACGACAGCACCAACATATGACAATCCGAGGTGACGGACAGCAGTGAGTTTGCCGGTTGGCATCGGAAGACATGTTCATGCGGCACAAGAAGGCACGTTCGGTTAACGCACATACGCTTTTTCATTTGATTCTTTCATATTTATGGCCTGGGAGTGTTTTTCGTGCAAATATTCAGCTTCATTCCTAACTTTATTATTGCATTAGCGTAGGTTACTGAGGGACAATGTACGTATGGCGATAAATAATCAATCAATTCGAATACACTATTCCAAAAATATTTGCAGTAAAATTCATAAAAACGGTAGAAGTTTTCCAAGTGTTGGACAAGTACCGTGAGTGGTATGCAGGCTCCATCCAGTGGTACGGGGGCAAAAAAAAACAAAAAAAAAAAAACATTGAAATTGGCTGAAGAGATTTTTTTTTTTTTTGGTTTTGTTTTTTTAGTTTTTTTAATCTAGTACAATACACTTTTTAAATTCAGTTTATTGGTATTGTATTTAACTTTACAGTAGAATATCTCTGGACTGTGTATTTTAAAACATTGATTTTTGCTGTTTTTATGATCTAACTTTTGTGTGATGCATTTTTAGTTGATCCCTATTGAAGTCCAGTTTTTACTGTCCGACATTTAAGCGCAGCGCTAATGTTCTAACTGTGCATAAAATTATTGTGATTTACAATAATATTAAAAGGTCATAATTTTGCAGGCACAATGTCATAAATCAGGGGTGTCAAACTCATTTTTGTCACGGGCCACATTGTAGTTACGGTTTCCCTTGGAGGGCTGGTATGAATTTTGGGAAACCATATAAATGTTTAATCACCTCCACATATTACATATACAGCGCACAACAAATTGATGGACAACTAGTTTTAAAATCAGAAGTCAAGAATAATGACTGTTATTGTGGATTACATACGACAATTTGAAATTTTGGTTCAGACTTTAGCACGCATCATGGAACTTGACATGCTTGATTTGCTTTCGCGGGCCACATAAAATGATGTGGCTGGCCAGATCTGGCCCCCGGGCCTTGACTTTGACACCTGTGTCATAAATTAACATCTATTCACGCATACCTGCATTATGTTACAAGAAAAAGCTGAGACTAGTAGCAGACATGCAGCAGTGAGAGATTTCTCGACAAACAGTTGCGCTGAACTAAACATGGCTTCGGAATCAACTCCCCACACCGGATACCTGCAAGGGCAGAGTTTGCCCAGTTCAAGTTCAAAGCTCCAGTGCACTGCATGAATAATACATTCGGTGTGGCGTGCACCATTCGAATAATTCATGCGACGAAACCCATGCAGACCCTTACGTCACAAGATACAAACACAATGACATGCACGTGACGCTGAAGTGTTTCTGCCATCTCTTCTGACCACTTCCTATTCATGCAAGAAAGTTCATCAACAGGAGCACAATACATTACGTGACGTTGGTGGCTACATTTTTAAAAAACTTTTGATGAGTCGGATCACGAAAAAGCAGTCAGCAGATAGTAGAGCATACCATACTTACTATGCGGCTAGTCTATTTCCTGCCTCACACCTCCTGACTATCAGGGTTTTAAGCTGCCGACGCCAATCATCCATGAGTGTGATCGGCCGATAACTATTATGTGGATTCTGTGTAAAATGTTACATTTTAGAGCTGAAACTACTGATTTTTCTGAAATAATCGATTAATCTGTTGACTTTCTGAGAGAAACAGTGAATACATTTGTCACTACCTTATCAGAGTAATTAAATATATAGGGTGATCAATCGGCCTGAAGTTTTTGATCGAGTTCACCGATCAAGCACTTTTTCACGAATATCAACCAATAATTATCAGCCACCGATCGACGGAGCATCGCTACTCCTGACATTTGTTTTTTTTAGCCCGCCTAACCTCCGCTTCACTTCTCCCCCCTTCCCCATGCTGTTTAAACTATCATTTTATAGCATCTCATCATGCGATTGATGTTGTATCCATTGCAGCCTGGTCAACCTGGAAGCGGATCACAAATGGAGCAATCCCCTTTTCAAGATTTAATCCTTCTTTCCCTAGCTCGAACGGGGGTTTTGAGATGGGAGAATGTCATTGAATTTTGTGAACTGTGGGCTTGTGAAGTCCTTTGAGACTCTTTTCTGATAAAGTGTGACATAAATAAAGTTAACTTGCCCAAAATAATACCATATAATAATAAAATAATGATTTTTAACTCAGGCTTGCTCCCACAATTTATAAACATGCATGAGACCAGTCCAATGAATACCCCGTGCAACATTATTACCTGCACCTGACATGCATATGTTATGTATTTAATAATACAAAATCTTTTTTTTAATGAGATTACTCCAATAATCAATGGGATCATTGGTAGAATATTAAATTCTAAAAATGTTTGATAGCTGTAGCCAAAGACATTATGTGCAAAAAATAGTGCGTATGGCATTGACTGTGTCTGGCCTTGATAATGCGCAGCGTATGGTGACAAAATGATTTGATGCTCTCGTTTAAGCCAGCATCTCCCACTGGAAAAAGCAGAAAACATCTGTGTGGCAGACCGCACGGGCTGAAAAATAGTGTGCACACTGGAGCACTAACATTTGTTTTAACTGTGTGTATATATGTCTTAAAAGTGCGTGTACATGTGCCACGTGATACCAGGAGGACAAACCCTGCTCAACATATGCAGAAAAGTCCAAGGTACCTTCTGCTAGGTCAAGCAGACGAGGTACGCCACTAATCCCGTTATATTCAAAGTTTCTGTTTTAATGAACTCCGCCTGCATGCGTTCTTGCAACATCGCTCGCTGTGTCAAGCTGTCTTATTACACCACGTTACCGCAAACATTTTCAATAATAGGAAACAGAACAAAGGGGCTACTTGAGAATCGTGCAATTACAACAGAGTGGGGTGAGAGGGGAGAACGGAATGACAGATCAGTGGCGACTCGGAGAGAGCAGAGCAATGACTGGGTGACGACGCACCTTAGGAAGGTAGACACAGCGAAAGTCCATTTACTCGCTTTTCAAAAATGCTTTTCCACAGTGAGATCACAGTGGAAACTTTGTTTTAGTGGACAGTTGTGACTTCAAACTCCTAATAAAACCCCTTCGTTCAAAAACTAGAGCGATACGTCAATTTGGAAAGACTGTAAATGCAATTAATCTGTCCCAGATGCCCCAAAATAATAATCAGAATCACTACATTTTTACAACAGTGGGAATGAATATAAATGACTAATGAAATCATTACGTTTACCCCCATTGAAGACTTTTGAGATATGAAAGACGGTGAGGAGAGAGGGAGGAAATGTTATTGGAAGGGGAAGCACCTCTACTCAATGTCACTTTCTTTTGTCTTTTTCTTGGTGAATAAGATAAGATAAGATAAGAAAACCTACAGGACCAGCTTGAGAGTCACTGGACACCTGTCATAAAAAAAAAATAATAATAATAATAAAATAAAATAAAAAAAAATATATGTCACACATGTTGGCGAGATCTGTCATGGTAGACACTTTCATACTTTGTGACAAGTTTTTTTTTTTTAATTCTATTTTTTTTCTCGCATTCTTTAACAAAGGGCTGACACTATAAATTTTCTTTTGTCCCTGCTCACCCATAGGGTGGGAAATTAAACAACCAAGTTTGATGAGATCCCCTGTTCCATAAAATGTGTCAGTGTTTGAGTCATTCCGCACTTCTTATGCTAACCCATATCAAAACCCGAACCCCATCAAGTTTCTCCATCAATGACTTTATCAGCAAGGATGGGCGAAGATCCAGAGGCTATTTCAGTAGGTCTAGGTTTAGGACTACCTGGGGAAATGAGGCTCCTGTGGACACTGTGTTAGGTGATGACGAATATTGAAAATAGCAACGTTACAACTGCGCTATTGAGAAATGCAGTTAAGCTCACTACTTTTGATCAAACTCTGCACGTTCGACTGTATAACAATGCACGACTTCATGTTAAGAACAAAAAAAGGGGGGGAAGCGAGGTCGGAGAGTGTTGAGAGAGGTACATAAAGTGAGTCAGACAGTGCTCACTGCAGGGGTCCTGCACAAGTGCCGCCCAGCATCTACCTGCAACCCCCACAGAGCACTTCATATCTGACCTCAGTCTACATGTGTGATGCCTCCTACACACCTAAAAAAAATGTGCGCACATATCCAGAGAAATGGCAATGATTTAACAAACCAGGACAGCAATGGAGGCGTAAGCAGCTCCCCCCTCTCATAACCCCCCCGCCGCCAACCCAACCTCCCCTGCCAAGGAGCGCCGAAGCTCAGCAAGAAGAGTCGCCGAGGGGAGAAAAGTAGGTCAGGCTGACCTCTGCGCTCAGCACGTCAAACATCCCGAGTGAGCCAAAGGGACAGCCCGCGTCAGAACCCGGCTCCTCACAGCTGGGGGATGAACGAGCAACCCCTGGCATGCGGTCAGGGAGCCCGGGGAGCGGATTGGGCACGCTGGGACAGACACATGTAAGCACACGTAGCGCTTTTGACATCGGGATGGGCACCGGGGATTGGGGGTGGGCAACGCAACGGGAATAAAACTATGCCCCCCATGCTCTATGTTCAAACTTTATACCTCTGGACATACATTACATGTATGAGGTCTCTTACAAACCAACATTCACAGTAAATTCCATAACCAACACCAAGTTAACCCATGACAGCAGAACCTTTAACGTGACCTCGGAAGGTCAATTCAGAGATCTGTTTCTAAATCCATTACACTGCACATGATTCAATGTAATTGCTGAAAACGTGCAAATATTGAGAACTGTGTAGCACTGAACTGTAGAGATATTGGGTTAATTTTTTTCCCCCCTCCATTTCAGCTTTCCATATCAGTTGGGGGGCCGGGGTTAAAACGAAGCCCACTGAAGCACAAAGCTTTTATTCTGGTTGTTCTGCCAGCTCAGTACAAAATGGCTACCTGGTGAAAACCCACGCAGGCATGGGGAGAACATGCAAACTCCACATAGGAAGGCCGGAGCCAGAATCGAACCCTTCACTGCTACACTGTGAGGCAGATGTCCTGACCAGTCGAGCACCGTGCCGCCCGAGTTGGAGTTTGTATTTTTATTTATTTTTTTATTTTGCTGCCAATATTTACCCTTTTACTTCAAATGAATATCAGCTTCGAATATCCAGTGTTGACCTCCTTGACGACTAATAATCGGTATCGGCCCTGAAAAAAAACATCTAGTCTAGTTCTAATAATAAAGCTAAGTCGACATTTGCGATTCTTAAAATGATAAATCCTGCTACTGTTGTTACAACGATTACACACACACACAAAAAAAAAAAAAATCCCATTATTTATTTATTTATTTATTTTTATAAACAAACAAATCTGACATTGTCCTAGAAAGGCATTGTGATTGAAATCAGAGATTCCTCTCTATTGAGTTTACTTGAAGCATTCCAGGGATCAGCTGAGGCTCAATGATGACCTACAGGTGCTCTTTTAAGTGTTTGGATTAAACCCCTGAAAGAGGCTAACTTAAACGCTGCTGGATTTGCTGCCTTTCTGATCAAAGGGCCGAGAGCTGGTGGGAAAAGAAACAGGCAGAGGTGAGCGGTGCCAGAGACAGTGGTGAAACATTACAATGACCGCCAGCACAGCAGCTGCTCATAAAAGGTAAATATGCAGCGTAAACTGATTCCTAAGATCTATTTGCATCCCAAAATAAGAAGAGTAAGTCACGCCATGTGAGTTATGCTATCTTGGATCATCCAACGACAGTATTGATGTTTGAATTGACCCCCCCCTTTTTTTTCTTTTTTTTTTTAAAGAGAACTCTAGCCTTCACTTGGCCACCCGGCAAGGAAGAGCACACGCAGGCTCCAACTGGAGGTTCCCCACAAGCGACATTCCCAAACCCCGATGGTGACGTCTTATGGCGCATCCCCCCCCCCAAAAAGGAAAAAGCAAAAGAATAAAAAATAAAAAGCACATGCACAAGGCTTTCACTGTAAAAGAGATCAACCCTGTGTTTCCTTGTCAAAAATCTTGAATGAAAGCGGAGAAGTCAAACTAGCAAATCCAAAGAAAACATTCTTGCGAGCACCGTCACTTTGAAAGATAGGACCGCAACCTCCAATTGACCTGTCAGCAAATCTGAATGATGGAAGGATATAAAAAAAATGGACTCACTGTGGAGATGTTCTGTCAGAAAGGCTCAAAAATACCAGTTTGAAAACCAAACAGACACACACACAAAAAAATTAAAAAAAAGAAATCAGGAATGCTGTTCGGCATATCTGGAGTTAACGACTAGTGAGGAAGTGTCACGAACGACCATGTGGACGAAAAAAGGGCTTTGTTTGAAACATGAAGAAATACTGGCAACCTAAGAAGTGAGTAGACCACAAAGCACTTCTCCTTTTTTCATTCAAGCTCAAGCAGATCAATCCAGTCAGTCCACACATCATGTTTTTTTTATTTATTTAATCAATGTTTTTACATTATCCACACCACATTTGCCAGTACCTACCAAAGCAAGAGGTAGTGCTCCAAGTGCTAACCCCGAGGCCATTTAAGCTAATTCGAAGCACAATTGTAGACAACACAAGGATCCATTCATGGAGATTCATCCTAAATTGTCTATCTTGAGTGTTAACTTGAATCTGAGGAGAAAAAAAAAAATCTGAAAAATACAACTCAGGATTTCACCGCATGCATTTGTTGAAATTAGTGGGAGCCCTGCATCAATGTCGAATTTTAATACACATTTGGAAGAGGCCTGATTCAAATGTTTCTCTACATTACAATGACACAATGGATCACTCAAGAGAAAAAAAAAACTGCAGTGCAAATACAGCCTTATAGTGTGTGTGGCTCTTCTGTGACTGGTATCCTGTATTTTCTCTTTGTGCCGTTTGACAAGAAGGCACGCTGAGTGAATTTGTGCACTGCATGACAAATCTAAGAAAGAAGGTCATCATATTTGAATTGATCATGAAGTGAATCCAAATAGCCCACATTGTGACAACATATGAAGACAAAGCAACCCCCCCCCCAAAAAAATTGTTTCCCACAAATGCTGACAACACAGTTCTGGAAAGTTTTCGCTCTGGCTAGAGTTTTCATTAAAGTCTGTTTTCAGTTACCCAAAATTGAGCTTTTGTTCAACACGTGGCAGAAAGGACAAAATACACACAATATGAACCATGAAGTGTTTGTGTGGTCAGTGCATTTAAATTTGTTGAACCAAGAGAGGGAAGTTATTTTGAAGACACCAGAGTCCATAAAATGAAAGATAGGCTTGGCGGTGATGGGGGCACCGTGTTTTTTGTGCATGTGTGAAATCCATGGAAACAGACAAAGTAAGTGTAAGCGAACATATAATACTCGAAGTTCCGTTGTTCATAGTGTATGGACCCCGTGGCGGGCATGCCCACAAACACAGAATGTACACCTCTGCCTTAGGGGATCTGCACTGAGGCCACGGAATGTAGCACAGTCACTGGCTATTTGTAGGGGATGTGGGAAGAAGGCATGTGGGATGCCAAAGCAAGCAAGATATTTTTTGGGAAAAAAAAAAAGAGACTGTTTTAAAACTGGGAGCTTAATTCTCCAGGTATGATCAAAAGAATTAGCACCATCTGAATATGACTGAATAGTTGCTGGATCCTTCCTTAATTTTTTTTATCCAATAAATTAAAAACATGACAATAATTACAACTGGTCACTTGATTATTTTATTTATTTTTTAAATCAGCAACGGCAAAAAAAAACCTTAGGCCACAACACAGCGAGCGATGTTGCCTAGTATGACTAAACGGGACCATTGTGAACAAATTACGGTCTGTAATGCATACTCGCACACCTCGTGCATATCCCAACTCGCTGCAACGGAAAAAAATACGAGCTCATATGTACTCATCGGTGAACAGTGTTTTGGGGACCTACATACACTGCACTGTACAGTTTTGTTTTGTTTTTTTAATTGAACCACAAACAATACAACACGCTTCCCAAGGACGCAGTGGATTGCTTTCGCTTCTGCAGGGATATTTTAATCATACAAAGAGAGAACTAAGGCGGCCCGGTAGTCCAGTGGTTAGCACGTCGACTTCACAGTGCAGAGGTGCCGGGTTCGAATCCAGCTCCGGCCTCCCTGTGTGGAGTTTGCATGTTCTCCCCGGGCCTGCGTGGGTTTTCTCCGGGTACTCCGGTTTCCTCCCACATTCCAAAAACATGCATGGTAGGCTGATTGAACACTCTAAATTGTCCGTAGGTGTGAGTGTGAGCATGGATGGTTGTTCGTCTCTGTGTGCCCTGCGATTGGCTGGCAACCAATTCAGGGTGTCCCCCGCCTACTGCCCGGAGACGGCTGGGATAGGCTCCAGCTCCCCCCGCGACCCTAGTGAGGATCAAGCGGTTCGGAAAATGAATGAATGAATGAAAGAGAGAACTAGCCAATGGTCTTTTGATCCGCTTTTTACATAGAAATGACTTGGTTTTGGACCTTCTGTTAGTGATGTTGCACATTTTCTGTTTATGCTGTTTGATAAGGTGAAGACAGAGACTGCTACGTTCACGTGTCATCATCATCATCATCATCATCATCAACTCAGGTTTGAAACAAGCCAAATGTTCTTATTAACACTTTACACTGACTTATCAACTCTCTGTCCTTGCCACTCCCATTGACGTGTTAATAAAATATAAAAGCACACACTCCTGTTCCTGGCTGCACTGAAGACACATGATAAAGCAAGAACACAAAAGAAAAAAAAAAGTTTTTTTCCCCCAGTTCATCTAATGCAGTACACTGAGGTATTATAGTAATTAAAACCCAACAGCCACTTCTGCAAAAGCAGATGACACCATGGGGAAATTCCTCCAAAGCCAAACCACTCACGTCCCCCAACAATGAGCATTTGGTTAAATTAAACCCATTTCTCACTTTGCACCGGTAATGAGGACAATGCATGCAGGACAGAAATTGGCTTCACAGGAGATGACCTATGTTGATTTCAAAGAAGCAAGCGAGCAGCAAAAAGTGGCTTGGAGGCTTTTGAGCAACAGGCTGCGCAAGAAGTAAAAGAATCGAAACCCCGAAGTTTGCTGTGCATGACAGACCGGCTTTGCCTGTGCATAACGCCAAAAATACACACTAATTCAGTTTCATAATAATACGGTCAGATAAGCCTGAACCTCAGATTCAACCAACACTGGTTGATATAAATAAATAATATCCGAGGGTTTAATCCAAGGATTTTGCAACCTATGGAGCTCAGACAATAGGCGAAGGCAACACAAAACCTGTGCATCTCTCCAGAGGCATATAAGAAGTTTATGAATGCAGCACCAAGGATGTTCTCACTGCAACAGAAGCACCAAGGGTAGAGACCAAACGCTCCCATATATCAATGTTCCGAACTCAATACAACCCTGCCCCCCCCCCCACCTTCCCCCTGCTTTTTTTATACACCTACTTTGTTGCTTTGAGGCCACTCTTGGAATAGAACTACGGTACACAAATTCGAGTCGGTTGTTGGGGTTCAGAGGCGAAGTAGACTCCTGCATTATTTGTGAGGTACACTTGAGGCAGCTAGTGTGAAGGCCACATTTAACCAGCAATCCCGCAAATAAAAAAAAATAAAAATAAAAAATCTTGGTATGTAGGTGGTGGTGGGTGTGGGAGATTCCATGAATGCAACACTGAATGGCAGGTCACTCATGAGGCACGGCTTGATCAGACCGCTTCAGAGAGCTGCCTGTCCTCACCGCTCCTTTCTCCTTGGCCGCTATTTGTGTCTGTCCCAATCTGTCTCGCTCACAGTCAAAAGCGCTTTGTTCGAGCCTCGGTGATGTCGCACCGGCCCATAATGCAACGTCGAGCACGGGCAAAGAAGCATGCCTCCATTAAGTGGATTATTTCAGTGCATCCCTAACCTTCCGGAGGGCCGTCGCTGGCACGGAACCAAGAAGGAATCGGAGAGAAATTACGATGGTCACGAACCTCCTTCAAAATTGGCAGTGATTCACAAGGCCAACTTGTCAATAAAACACGCCTGAGATGGGAACTAAGACCTGGAATTATGCCGTCCCTGGGGGGAAAAAATTGCTTTTGATGAACTCTCACAGTTGTGAATCTGCTCTGAGTAATCCAGAAAGTTCCGGCTTCCATTTTGTAGCTCCATTTTATGACGATCTGTCCTTGATGTCCTCAGAAAGTGCTTCACTAAACAACAAAGGAAAACATGTTTTACAATCGCCAGAACTGTCCTTCAAAACATTTCCTTCCAATTTAGACCACACCTCCAGCATTCATTCACTCCAAACTCCAGATAAATTGAATAATTTTCTAGTTTATCCAATTTTGACAGGTGTTTTTTTTTTTTTATTATTGTGCCAGCAAAAGGAGCTAGGGGGAGGAGCTGCATGCACCTTTTAGCTATGTGCTTTATTTATTTAAGTGATTTATTTACATGGCATTATTTTTCATTTCCCCGCACTGTTATGTGCACAATGATCCAGTGTCTCACTTGCGAGTTGCACTTTTCTCATTCGACCATTAATTGATGGTTAAAAGGTATTAATTAAGAATCTTTGACATTTAACTCATAACTTCCCAAATCAAATATAATATAACAGACTGGCGCATAAAGGTCAAGATTAGGTGGGTAAATGAAACTATGACGTATTCATTCATTCAACAAACCACTTATCGTCACGAAGGTCAGAGGCGTGTTGGACTCGAGCCAATTTCTAGGTGTCTTTGTGCGAGAGGCAGGGTACACCCTGAACTGGTCGCCAGCCAATCACAGTGCACGAATAGACAATTAACCATTCACATTCATACCTATGACAATTTAGAGCATGTGTTGATGTGTCAAAATTTCAAGTTTCAAATTTGTGATGTTGTGGGTGATTGTTCGCACCTTGCTGCTCATCAAAAAACAAATCATCAAAGGAAGCGATGATTCCATGTCGCTCAAACACAAGTGTACAGTTTGGAACAGTAAATCGCAATTTAACAGCAGCTACAAAAAAATAATAATGATAAGTACCAATCACCAGATTGCATTGTGTCTTTAGCTAAAATGCTGTGGCTGACACCCGAACAGAAGGGTGTCAACAACTGGCAGGATACATTGGGGAATCTTATTTTAGAATCCATTGCACCTTTGGACAATGGAAGGCCATAAAACATGTACCATAGCAAAACTTAATTGCCCTGCTCAGTCTAGAACAGCCGTGTTTCTGGCAGCAGCGAACTTGTGATGACTTGGCATTTTCTCTTTCTGAAACAAGCAGAGGCAGTAGATTTGGGTGTGCAGGAAGACCACAAAGGCATTTAAAGCAGTCCTGTGTGAAATCAGAGCTAATTTGATTACATCAGAAAGGCGTATTTTAGAGGGGGGGGGGGGGGATCTTTTTTCGCCTCTGTTTGGCATCACGAAGTTAAATAATTAGTTGCTAAGCTACAGATATATCGCCTGATTACCACCAAGTGCACATACAACTTAAAACAGGCTTTTCATCACTCTCATTATGAGCTATAAAGGTGAAAGCATATGCAAGAGACTGGTGGCTGAACAACAGCCAACATCCGCTCACAGACCTTATTTGGCAAAGTGAACAAACACCATTTCATAATGAGGGCTCATTAACAACAGCTTTTTTTTTTTTAATCTGCAGACACCAAGGCGTGCAACACTGTAACTTGGCACATTTGGCGTGTTACACAACAACACAGTACCTCTTCCATGCTTTGTTTGTCTTCCTGTGCATAGTTTGTCTTTGAGGGACCCAAAAACACACTGCCAGATTGTCAAAGAGGAAAACAGACTGTGTGGCTGACCATTGAGACGAACCAGGAAAGTGTACAAATCGGCGAGATACGCAAATAGGGCTTTGTGTCGGCTGTGTGGTTCTCTGTAATTTTCTACTGAGTACACACTGCAAAAGCAGCAGCAGGAGCAGCAGCACAAGGCCAGGAAGGATTGGAGGCAACGTAACATCCCACAGTTTATCCTCCATGAAAGCCTTCGCAGGCTCTCAGTTCCACATGAGAGAGCTGATGAAAGCCGTTTGTCAGTACGCCACTTAATTATCAGCCCGAAGAAGAGGAAGACGAGTCTCCGACGCTGGCCGCTGACGCTGGCCTCTGACAATGGCTCACAGCAGCCTGCTGACGACGACGTGCACTAACAATGAAGAAGCGAGCGCGGCGACTAATGGTGATGGGCCGGTTCCAACTGTCCATTTAGGAATTTGGATGAATGGCGAAGAGGCAGAGAAAGTCATTGTGGGCCACTTGGTGTGCTGCTGTGCTGGGAATATAAAAATATGCTAAACCTGCACCTTTACATTAAGATACAACCTACATTGTTACACATTATGCATGTAAGTATACGCTTGGACAAAATGAGGAAGGTTGGGGCCCGGAATCCAACCTTGAATCTCTGTACTGTGAGGCGAACGTGGGAACCAGGCATCCACTGTGCCGCCCCAGATTATGTTCAACGGATAATTTATCATGTTTGCTGGTTGTGTATTTTTCAATACATTTTATTCATCAGAAATATCTTTTTCTACATCTGCCAGTCGTGCACAGTGAAAGGCAGAAAAATCATATGTTCTTCCATTGGATGGCAAAAGGCTCAGTCAACCAGTGCATCCAACTGCTGCCATTCATCCAACCACCAGCACACACGGCAAATCCACAAAAGAAGGGCAAACAGCAGTATCTTGCTGGCTGCATCAGTGAAGCGTCAGACTCTTTTTTTTTTTTAACTTCCTCAAACTGTCAAACGTGCTCCATTTGATCCTCTACTATGAGTGACATCTGAGGCCTACACAACAGTCCATTAGCTGACTTCATAGGGAGCTACTAGACCTGCTGACCCATAAATAATACACGGTGGTGGTCAAAAGAGGCCAGAAACCTCCGTGTGCCAGCCATCCCTCCACGCCGCCACATTAACACACTAATTCGTACGCAATTAAGTGGTGGGGAGAGGTTGTGGCCTTGCGGCTGCCGCGGGACGCATGAAGGACTTTGGATTGTCAGCACTGCAGGCAAAAAAAAAAAAAAAACAATGTGTGGTGCATTTACTGAGGAACCAACACAAATGGGGTAGGGACAAAAAAAAAAGTAACCCAATGCCAGTTTTTGTCGACACTTGTCAAAACATGGCACAATTTAAAAAGCAACCAAAATACACCTGTGCAGCTCAAATCTTATTCAATGTAAGCTTTGCTCGCAACCAATGGATTAGCTCACTGTGTGTGACTTATTAAGTCAACAGGAAAGGTAAGAAATGATTGCATGAAAGAGAGAGTCTAATGATGACAATAGAACCGGAAATGGAAAGTACTGTAATATTGCTGTAGTCGAGCAAGAACAACCTGTCCTGTGATGAAGTTGACACTGCTAAAACGACTAATCCTCCCCCGAAAAAAAAAAATAAAAAGAAGAACCAAGCCATCCACTGCTACTACTACAAAGTCAGCTGTGTTGAGTCTTTAAGTGAAATATTTACTGTACCTCTCCCTGAAATTAGCTTGAGTGAAGAAGAAAAACAAGCACCAGTAAAAATAATTTTCAGTTGTGGAGTGAACAGTTCATAGACTATACTGCGTGTAAGTGGAGCACGGACAATGGACATATCACTGAACACGAATGTGAAACTCACAATAGAGCATGTTAAATACTAAATATAGGTATGTAACATCCATCCTTTAAATCTCTGTAGCACTTGAGCCGGAGTCCATTCCTAACTGTGAAACATGCGCCTTCTATAATCTTGACTTGTTCCTGAATTGAAAAAGAATGATAATCATTACAGGAATCTCAATATTTATGCTTATGAATAATGTATATACCCCGTGACAAAATGTTCAACCTGAATACTAATGTCTACTTTGGACCACATCGAGACTTATACATAAGTTTCATGCGGTGTTTCAACAGGGCGGAAGACGTGGCATTGATAGATGAGCAATACCGGCTCGGATCTCCGCGTGTCATGTCCGCGGTCGGCATGACCCGCGACTACCTCGGCCCGAAGCGCACTGAACGTGAGCGACAAGAAGCGCGCCTGTCGATACAGGCGCCGGGGAAGGCGGCGCTGCCCGTTTTGGCACATCATCCATCACCGGTTCCGCTCGGCTGCCGCAGCTGTGCCGCTGTACCACAAGACGCACGCAGACGCTGACCCCACTGAGGACACGCCAGCGGGAGGATCGAATATCAAGGACAAGAGCCCCCTACTGCTTCATTTACAAACATACTTTGAAATTTTGACATAAGTGTCAATAAGTTGCATTAAAGAGCCGCCAGAAGCAGTGAAGTGAAGCCATTCAGTCAGATAAAAAGTGGGAACAGTGCAAGTGAGAGAGTGACACAGAAGGTGAGCAAGGGGGGTTAAATAATTGCCGGAGCGTAGGAAACTTAGATTTCCAGCGTAATTACTTGCCATGCAGATTTTATGAAAATGCCAATCATCGGGCGACATTCTGCTCCTTTTATCAGATGTGAATGACCCAGCGTCTGGACGTCGTGCATCAAGGCCGAGCTCATATTCAGCTGCTTACCTCAGGCAGACTGCACACCACTGAACGAACGTACTGGCGGTCTCAGGTTGGAGTACTTTTTATTTTATTTTGTATTTTATAAAAGACCCTTCACCTGCTTCTGCTAATTAGCACTCCTACTACCGGTGCTTCCTTTCACTGCATCTATGCTACAGTGCTGCCAGATAAGCTTTTTCTTTGGGGAGAACGCACTACCTTAATTACAAATCTTATTACTTACCTTCAAGATGAGATAAAGTCGATTGCTCATTTTCAAAACACATTCCAAGTCGGTCACCCCAAACGTTTGAAAGTGAACCAAATGTTTTCAAAACTTAAAAAAAAAATGTTTGTGTCTGTCATTCACTGAAACGGTCATTATGAATTAAGAATACTACATCATAATGTCATGTGGGGGTGAAAAGAAATCAGCCGTTTTTGGCTCTTGTGCTTCTAATTTTATTCAAAGAAAAAAAAACATTTTTCTAATGAAAAGTTTCCCATTGAATGCATTTTATTTCTATGTTTATACTTCTTCCTACTCCTTTTCGAACATGTACTGTATGTCTAAATCACTCCCAATGATGGGGTTGACCACTGTTTTACCTTAAGTCAAGATATCTTATTGCTCACATTTGATGTTTTGTTTGGTTTGGATTTTTGCATTTTTTTCCTCCTCTATTTTCTCATGAGTAAACTTAGAATAAAAATGTTTCTCGGCATTTTATACATACTGGGGGGAAAGAAATGTCGGATATGTTGTACATTAGTCAACGTAATTCCAAATGAAGTACATACTGATTGCTCAGAAAACGAGTAGCTAATTCACAGATTTTCACTTTGTGATGTAACATCAGAGTGAAAACTAGTCAGGGTACAACGGTTCAAATGTAGGGGCTTTATAATGGCAAAAGTTTTACCTTGGAAAAATGTATTCACTTTACATTATTTCCAATGGGAACAATTGCTTTAGAATCACAAGTTGGAATTCAACCCGGTTCTCATAATGGATTGCGTTCGACCTCAGGCATTCCAATTTTAAGTGCTGAATCGCCACAGATTAAAAGACATCGGTTGGTATTAAATCATAATTTGGCGACTTGAAAGGCGACACCACTGGCAGCAGAGGCAGGTATAAGCCGGCGTGGATGAGTTTAACAGGCAGATTCACTGTTAAAGGCAGATTCTGAGGGCTGAGCTCTATTTTTAGCATGCGGCATTCATCAGCGCACCCGTCTCCCTTCTCCCCCGTCCTCCCAGTCGTGGGGAAAGCTCGGTGGGTGGGGGTTGGGGGTGAAGGGGGGAGACATCTGAGCGTACATACAAGAGGCAATAGTAGAAAGGCACCATATGTGACCTCAATGTGAGTAAAAAGGTAGCGTGGTGTTCAGGCGTCAATGGGGATGGTCTCTGACCTTGCTTTATGAGCAGACTTCTGCCATTTTAGGTCAACCACAGTCAAATATTGAAGCCAGATGTTTGCGCAGAAAACATTTGCTGTGAACAATAGACATCCAAATTGTGTCTAACTACAGAGCCAATTGTGTCAATGCTGATCGACGAATCTTCCAATTAATGATGTTTTGCTGTGCGCCATTTTACGCAAAATAACATCACCATTCACCAACAGAATTCAACACAATCAAAAGAAAAGATAAGCAGCTCATTCGGTACGAGGGTGCTATTATCGTTTTCAGGTCAATCATTGAACGCTTCTGAAATATTTGACTTCTTTTCGACGAGAATGTGCTGTGATTGTATGTTGATGTATTGACCAGCATTGGGCGATGATAACTAAGCTCACTCAGTTTCGGCACGACTGACAGTGTTTTTCTACTTTGAATTCTATCCATGTTCATCCTCTCATATGTTCACTAAGACACAATTTATGAGTACATGTACAAAGTATGTTTGTGAAGTTTACATTCATGCTTGCATTATTAGTGTGTTTATTTGCTAACTCCGTTTGGGTGGTTTGATGACTTTCTCCATTACAGTATTCCATGTACAGTACTGTAGATACTAAATTGACACATTTACCTGCTTTCATCGAGTGAGAAAAATACAAAGTAGACTGTTGTTATTCTTCAGTGCATGAATAAGGTCTGTTTTGCTTCATGCAGTAGAGGCAACACAGCGCATTGACTTACTCGTATGTATTATACAGAATACTATACTCACGTGTTGCCTATTTTTATGTGCTTGTATGTACTTATATTTTGGAATATGAATAGTATCTTTGTACTTTATCTTAATACATTTTATATTTTAAAAATGTATGTTTATCAATGGGCGGCCTGGTGTCAAGTGGTTAGCCTCACAGTGCAGAGGTACCGCGTTCAATTCCAGCTCTGGTCTCTCTGTGTGGTGTTTACATGTTCTCCGCGACCCTCGTGAGGATAAAGCAGATCGGAAAATGGATGGATGGATATTTATCAATATTGGCTCATCTAAAAATATTTCTTGTGATAAAGCTTTCAGCCATATCGCCCAATTTCATAGCGCCTTTCATTACGTTGCATTTCTGTTTATTTTGAACAAAGAACAAAAGTCACGGCGCTGTCAGTGTTATTTTGCACTTTTGCTAAATTTATTACAAATGAATCCTAAATCAGAGTCAGTTGTTTGTGTCTTAATTTGAACTTACATTATGGACTGCAGAGTGACTATTCTGCTTATCATACGAAATGGAAAAAAAAGAGGTCCTTCTTTTAAATTATCTGGCAATGCTCCAATAGAAATCTTATGGATCAAAAGTAGTCATGCTATTTGTTACTTGGTATGAATATCTATGAGTATTCAAGAGTTGAGTACTTGGACGGTATCATGTTGGAAAAAAGTGGAACTGAACATCTCTAATTGTTAATGTTGACACTTGTGGAGTTATTTGGAGTTACTTGAAATGTATATGGAAAGAAGAAAATCAATAAATAAAATAGGATACATCAGGGCATTGAATTGGATTTGGACACTTGGAACTGCAGCATAAATCCAGCCCCAAAAAAGTCGAGACATAAAACATGAATGTCAATGTCATACATCTCATTTGTGACAGCCAGCTAAACACTCACAAATAGCATCCAGGTCAGACTGTTTGCAACATGACGGAAACCAACTTTAACTGGCTTACTACTACTCAAGGAGAGATCCAACAACCTGTCTCTCTCATACTTCTCTGTAATTGTCAAATAAATAGGCATGTCTCAACAATACAAACTGATTAAGTGTTTTTCGAAATGCCCGAAGCCGTAACAAAGAATGCATGTAGGAATAAACATTGAGGCTTCTTTCAGAGCAAAGGGGTGTGTCTTGGACTATGAGCTATGCACTGACTTGAACATATGCGCTATCACCGAGGAGGGACATCGCAGAATCAATTGGTGACACTTGTCAATGGTTTTTAGAGAGCATTGCCGGACCGTACGTCAATAAATACAGAGTCTGAGAATGGTACTGTAACAGTAAGCATAGCTCGGAGGTAAAGTAAAAGGACTGTCACAAAAGCAGCAAAATTTTCAAGCCAACAACTCTACGCAGGCCTGCAGGCCACAGGAGGAAGCGGTAGCAGCCTCGGGCCTTTTATGATCTGCGCTAGAGTTAGCACTTCAGCAGAGTGTGGGGACAGCGGCTCCTTGCCAAAAAGTGTGTGTGCCAAGGCCTGCCAGCTCTCCCCGCCCACTCCGAGGACCCAAGCGTGAGCGGTGGGGCGCCGGTAGGCGGGCGCAAGGTGAGGCTGGTGGGCGGACGGCCAGGCTGGAGCTTCCTGACATGGGAACCTACTGCACGGCAGGATCAAGCCGGTTGCCGAGTGAGTCACCACCCCTCCCACAAGCCGACAAAGTCAGTTCCTGTCCACCGCCACCTAGGCTCTTATGCTGCACCATGGAATTTGGGATGAGACAAAAGTGTTCACTCACCAGGATACTTTTTTTGTTTTGTTTGGGGGGTTGGCTTCCGGTGTGAATTTGCATATTCTCCCTGTGCTTGTGCTAGTTTTCTGCAGTTACTCCGTTTTGCTCCCATATTACAAAATCAAACTGTAGCTTTATCTGAATACTCGATATTGTCCATAGGTCTGAATCTGAGCATGAATGATTGTGTGTCTATCTGTGTCCTTGTAGTATGTATCCCGCCTCTCGCCCAAAATCTGCCATTGTGTTTTGATAAGGTCCAGCACACCTATAAACAGTAAAGCACTACAGGAAATGGATGGCTGGTTGGGCCAAAACCAGGAAAAATGTATTTTTGAAAAGTTGGATGTAAGGCACTGTCACACAATTCTAAAGCAAAACTAATGTAAGGCTAGACAAATGACCAAAACAATCATCATTTTTAGTGAGAAACAGTCTTTGTCATGTTAATGAATGACTAAGACAGCATTGATTTTATTTATTTTCAAGACATTGACTGCCATGTAATCAAATGCACAAAATGGAAATCAGTTTCAAAAAAAAAAAAAAGAAAAAGATCATGTACAACCAAAATAACAGTTTTTTGTTCGCTGTCATTTCAAACAAAATAGGTTGCCAGGTAAAACAAAAAATTTCAAATGCTGCAGGCGATTGTAGTGATCACCAATCAGGAAAGCACCTTCTTGGCAGAAGTCCTTTTGGATTTAGTTCGAAGCAGTCTATCAATCAGAAGAGTAGTTTTAGCTCTTAACTCTCTACCAAACTGGCAAATGACGATCAAAGCACAACCTCTCACTTTCTCTTTTCACACTTGGAAGAGGTTCAGAGAGACATGTCAGATTTTAAACTTGACGATGGAGGGATCAGGCTATTTTACACTTTAGAGATTACAGGCCCCGAAAACCTGAGCTGGTAGTGGAAAGATCAGTCAGGTACGTACATTTGAATGCTTCCTTCCCTATCGCATTTAAATACGCAACAGGAACAGGGATTTTCCACGTTGAAGCTAGTCATAGGCGGGAATATTATCTCCTTAGTAATGTCCTCAAGGTCTGGTTGCTAACCAAAATTCTCCATTAAATGTAGCCAACTGCCCAGGGCGGCCATTATGAAGCCTCAGATCTAATGGGAAGTTGAACCTTTGATCTGTTTAGGGTTGTGTGTATTTGCATTTTATAATGAGAAGGGAGCACATGTCCAGGGCCCCTGCAGAAGGTCCTATCTTTGCACATCGGACCATTTACAGACCAAAGCCATATTTTACTGTGAGACATCAGGTATGAGAGTTGGACTTCACCAAAAGCAGAGGGATATTTTGGTATTTGTTGGGCAATCGTAGCTAATCTACATTTTGGCTCATTTTCATTCAAGTACAGGTACCCAAGAGAAATCATAAAAATTAAACACAGAGCAACAACCTCCAGGTTGTCAAACTGCTTGAAATGTGCTCCAGATTTTCACCTGGAAGAGAAGCAAGCAGGGATGTGGGATTTACGTGAGTTTTACCCAAGTGAGCCTCCAAGCATTTCAGAGAGGCTTTGAATTGACAGTGGAGGTCAACATTTGACAGTCCATGTGAAGCTGTCTAAACTTTTTTTTAAGGTCAGTCTTACGTTTTCACACTGCATAACCTGGTCTGATAATTAAAGATAGAGCACAGTTAGTGACTCAGATAGACGAGCCTGCGTGTGTTTCTTAGTAACTACAAAGACTTCAAAAATCAATCGGGCCAGGCCAGCTGAGCTATCAATTTAAGAAGCTTTAGGTTGTGACGTTGCCAATACATTTGGCCCTGTGGTTCATAAGATTCAGGAGAGGGTTTAAAAAACACTTTGCAGCTGGCACAGCAAATATATGCTGAACAAAGACAGAACCGACACAGTATTGCAATGCGGCAAACACTCACCGGGAACTTTATACTGTAAAAGTGACACAAGCACAATATAAGGATAAACCCTGCAAGAGCTGTCGTACACCTATTCATATCGTTGCAGTCCGGCAGAAGCCTCATACATCTAAATATGGTTGATTGCGTATTTTTTCCAGATAATAATGGTCAGTCCCCATGTGGTCTGTTTTTTGAAACAATTATTGAAAAATCTAAAGTGTTAAAAGTCACTTGAGAGCACATTTTATAATTCTCTTGGACACTTTAACTGTCTGAGTGGTTGTATTGAAATTAAATCGACAAAATTCATGGAATTTCAACCACTCGACTGTAAATATTCAATTTGAAATGTCATGTTTGGGGGGGGGGGTGATGAATTAAAAAAAAATTTTTGATCTGATTTATGAATTAATCCCAAAAAATAATGGACCGATTCATTGATTATCAAAAATAATCATTAGTTGCAGCCCAATAACAAAAGCATGGAGACTGGAAAGTGAGCTGTGTTTCATCACTAAGCCAACTGCTTGTTTTTGGCATAATTAGACTTTCCAGGGTTGGCTTGGTGTTTTATGCAAATTAGCAATGTGGTTTAGGGTCTCTTGTCTGGGCTGCTCAATACAATAAGCTAACTAACGCAACAAAATGTTGACAGGAAGAATGAAAGAGGGGAAAAAAAGAGGAATTTGACATCAAACTGATCACAAAATAAGTCCACTGATGTCACAGAAATTAATTTTGCTCCACATTAGAGGGCCCACAGCACCGTACTCAGACATGTACACGACTCTTGGATTAATCTAACCAGAAGCCATATGAGATGGAAAATGTGAATTATTCCCAACAAGCACGTGATGTTTAGGTAAAACACATTCAGTGGATTTCAAATTCCTGAGATGTCACGGGCCAACTATTACTTTTTTTGTTTGTTTTTTTAAGGGGTAGGACTAACACGTCGATACGGAATATTTCCATTTCAGAGAGTTTTCATGGAGAAGTCTCTAGGAATCCTTAAATCTGAAATATCCTCAAGCTAGTTGGCCACCCTCCAAAAAGCAATGCGTGCCATACAGAAGAGGGATGCAGACCTGAATCACACACTCTAAAGACTGCTTAGAACTGCAAAGGGCGAGGCGACGTGCCAAAGAAAAAAAATATCCAAAAAGGTAAAAACTTTCTCAGATCGCGCCTCCCCAAAAGGTGACCTTCACAGTTTTAGATTTTCCAGAATTATTTGAACATGTCTCCTGAGTGATTATTTGTTGAAGGTGCAGTCTTTAATGAGGCGGTGTTCCGATTAGTGCGTTAACATGCGCGTGACTGGTCCCAAATTCCAGCGGTTGACGTCTGCGGGGAGAGCGGAGGGGTGATGACTACATTCGACCTACATTCACCACACCCAGACACCAGGCACGCGTGCTTCCAATCATTACGCACACAAACAAGCTGAGCTCCGTGCGTAAAGCATCGTAAGAAGGGCAGGGAGGACCGGAAGGACTGGATACTGTTGTAATTAGAAGAGCAAAAGTAAACACTTCTGAAGTACACATTTAAACAATGGTGTCGTACAAGATAACCATTGTACCTTTTGTTCACAAGTGACAGGGACAGGTTCACCACAATAAACTTGAATGTTGCAGAAAATGTCATTTGTTTCAGTAGTTACATTCAAAAAAGGGAATACTTATAGTAAGTAAAACACGCTTTGGTGGGGGGGATTTTAATTCTGCACCTTGCCCTTATTTTTCGCGAACTGCTTTCAATTCCAAGGAGAGCTTTGAAATTGTGGATTCCTGCAGGGAGTAGTTTACACAACAGTACGTCTCGTCATCTTAAATCTAAAACGAACCAGTGGAATAGCGTCATGAGGTACTTAGTATTTGCAGCATACCAATTGTTTTACTTTTCTTTTTTCCATCTGTGTAAACTGTGCAAAAATAAAATCCATTCATTTCTTCATTTACTGCCTGTTCTGTGCATTTCCAAATGGTAATACATTTTAAAAAATTAAACTTGACATAAGTAATTAGTCAAAATGATTACATATTCAAGACTCAATGGGAAGCAGTATTGAATGGATTATCCATGCAAAATAATTGAATTCAACCCACAATAGCATTTATAGGAAGATAAATTATTAAGGTGGATATACATAGCACAATCTTTCTTTCTCTTATATACATGTACTGGATATGCTTACGTTCTTATGTTAAGCACAAGCTCATAGCTTTGATTTCCACGAAGATGGCTTGCATATTTCTGGAAAGAGCATGTTTAAATGTCCTGTTTGGGATCAGTTGCTTGTGGACTAAAGCGAATTTTAACTGACAAATTCCGGTCACCTCACCACTTTATGAACAAAATAGACAAACAGAAGAACCACAGAACCATCATGTATGTAAACCTGTCAAAAGCAAGCCATGTCAAGTCCAGTAGGCAGTGCATTTAGTGTCATTCCTTGCAACGTTTTGTCCTATTTGCAACAAGTGTGTTGTCTGTCTGGCTGCGTTAAGTTGACAACCGTTAAATAAGCGAGCATGAAGGTAGAAGAAACAAGAAAACAAAATCCCAAGCCCCCAATGCAAGAGTCAAACCATTAAAAATAACATATGCATTCTAATCTCGCCCCTCACTTACACACAGACAAAGGCACCTCCATATAGCCGTCGATACATGCGCCAGATCTTGTCGCCTCAGGAAATGGGCTTCATTCATCTTGTCTGACTGCAATAAAGCAGTGCCTAAGATTCTATTTCCAATAAACGTCGACTGATTGGAAAACTCATTCTAATATCAATTTCCATCTGGGCCCTTTAAAAGGCAATCAGCATAGCTTCATCTCCGTATATCACAAGCTCCTTGAGATGATGACACAGCATTGGCTCTCTCCTTCTGCATAATGGCCTTCTCCTATCAAGGCATCTGCAATGAATAATACCACCCATGAATGGGCTATTTAGTGCGTGTTAGCACGGACAGAAGCCACTTCTCTGAATACTAATCCTGAAGTTTCACACTTTACATGGGTCTGTCTGCCTGGCTGCATCAGTTTTTCATTTGGCAAAGTGAGCCACTTTGCGTGATTTGGTGACACTTGTAGTTTCTTGACACATTTTGTCCTAAGCGGCAACGCTGATTGGTGATGATTCGTACATCACTTTGTTGTCCTGAGCCCACAAAACAGTCATTTGAGGTCAAAATATAGAAACTTTCTTCCAAACACTGGCAACTTCTGACTACAACATGGAACATAATCTGTTCCGTGATGCTGGTGGACTTTCAAATCATTCTCATTTCAAAACCAACTGTCTCAACTGAAATCATGTCAAGTCAAGTAGGACTTTCCAAACATTACCATGACGGCATGTTACTGTTAAATTGTTCGATGTATTATGTAAAACTTAGTGGTGCTACAGTCAGTCAAACGGCCACCGATCCCGACCGGACAGTTTTTGTCGAAAAGTAAGTCATCGGTATATTGATCAATGCCTTTCATTGCCGACCACAAAAACCAAAAACTCACAGCTCGTACTTTGCAACCTGCATTGAACTCGAGACCAGCCTGTGTGCAGTGTAGCGTCCCCTCCTCCTTTCCTTAACACTGCACATTACAGACCAAACCAGGAACTGAATCATAATATTTGTGCATTTTCTGCACTGTAAAACTTGAAAGAACTACTGAATCGAAACACTAAGCGAAGTACTCAATTATTCAAATATTCATTTTATGAGGAGCTCTAAAATTGATAAATGTGCAGCTAGCTAATCTATGTGATCGGTAAGGTCGGCATCGGATTTGGAAGCATCGGAACACCCCTAGAAAAGCTACATTTTGTCTTTTTAGGCCTGCGTCTGCAGAACATTTTGGGTTTGTTTTGTTTTGTTTTTTTTGCAGGGTGGGGGTGGGGGGCATTTGAATGTATATATTGTACAAGAGAATGACAAGGACCCAAGTACTGTTTCTTACCTTCCAGCCACTTCCCGCCTCTCTGTAGTAGGGAAAGTTATCACAGATCCACTGGTAGATCTCGCTCAATGTCATTTTCTTCTTTGGCGAGCTGTTGATGGCGAACGTAATGAGGCTGGCGTAGCTGTAGGGCGGCTTGCCGTCCTTGTGCTGTTGCACCTCTTCCTGGTCCAGCGTGGTGTTGGGATCGAGGAGGGCGCTCTTCTTGCCCATGCCTGGCCCGTGGCCGTGCTGGCCATCGGCTTTGCGAATGGCCGCCTGCATGGTAAGCTGAGGAAGCCAATCCATGGAGGTGAGGCTACTTTCCAGCTCCGACGTCATGTTGACGACAGGCCGGGCAGCAGGGAGGGGGGGAGGGGGGTAAACCCTAAAGCCTGGAGGTAAACCGGTGGCCTCTGTTGGAGCTCCACTGACTCTTGGGGAGAGGAGCAAGTAGGGGTGATGAACTGAAGTCTGGGCCCTCAGATCAGGACATCAGCATGCCTCTCCAAAGCGAGGCTGTGGAAACAGAACACAACATGCTTGTATCAGTTAACTGTACATTGTAGTAAGAACTGACTACTTGTTTTGATGATGGAACTCAAGATGTTAGCAGCAGAATTAATTGTGAAGTCTACAAAAGCATTTTGTCTGGCAATTTACTAGAAAATGGAGAGAAGCTTCATCATGTAACAAGACCCAAAACACCCTGCCAAAACAACAAAGGACTTAAACTGGCCACGTCAATTACTGAACCGTAACCCTGTAATGTCTGTATTTTACCTTCTGAAAAAGAAACTGGAGTGAGAAGCCCACAAAAACAAACAAGAATTGCGATAAAGGCCTACAAAAGCATTTCAAATGAAGAATGCAACAGGCTGGTGAAGTCAAGAGGTCACAGGCTTGATGCAGTGATCGCAAGTAAGGGTTACAACCACTTCACTTTAAGTTCAAAACCCCATTCCAATATTTCTGTTCCCTTGAAAAGTGGGTGGCTTCAACCAAAACTTGCTCGATCCTGAGTTGTTTAACACATCGACATGTAAATACCATGGAATAAAAGCTGGAATTCGACATTGTGGGTGACTAGAGTAAATGTCGATCACTAGCTAGAGCAGTGCTTCTTAACCTGGGTTCGACCGAACCCTAGGGTTTGGTGAATCGGTCTCAGGAGTTTGACGGGGGGGTTCGACGGAGCCTCTGCCATGGAGTTTAAGACACACCTGACTCAACATCCCAATTAGTTACGACACGGCCATTTGGCCATCACTGGCTGCAGATGATCACATGACATTGCTTGACCAATCAGTGCTGTGGGAAATTTGGTTCACTCAGTAATCACCGCATGCCTGTCATGATAGTATGTGACGTGATTTTTAAAAATGCTAACGATGTCGAGCAAAAAAAGTAAGTGGTCGGACGAATATGTACAACGTGTATTCACATGCATCACGCAATGTGATGGAACTCAGCGTCCTATCTGCATGATTTGTCATGCCAAGTTGAGCAACTCGTCTCACACAGGCAAAACTGAAGGAACACTTATTGAAACTGAATGGACATGGGGAATACAAAAAAAAATGTATTTACTTTTTTCTGTTTTTAATAAATGTGCTTTTTATATCTTGAATTTGTAAAAAAAAGTATAGATATTTTTCACTAATGAAGGGTTCGGGGGCGGCCCGGTAGTCCAGTGGTTAGCATGTCGACTTCACAGTGCAGAGGTACCGGGTTCAATTCCAGCTCCGGCCTCCCTGTGTGGAGTTTGCATGTTCTCCCCGGGCCTGCATGGGTTTTCTCCGGGTACTCCGGTTTCCTCCCACATTCCAAAAACATGCATGGTAGGCTGATTGAACACTCTAAATTGTCCCTAGGTGTGAATGTGAGCGTGGATGGTTGTTCGTCTCTGTGTGCCCTGCGATTGGCTGGCAACTGATTCAGGGTGTCCCCCGCCTACTGCCCGAAGACGGCTGGGATAGGCTCCAGCACCCCCCACGACCCTAGTGAGGATCAAGCGGTTCGGAAAATGAATGAATGAATGAAGGGTTCGGTGAATGTGCATATGAACTGGTTGGGTTCGGTACCTCGAACAAGTTTAAGAACCACTGATCTAGAGTATTGCGTAAATTACATACGGACAGCACATTGATCTAGTGGTGAGCATGAATGCCTCAGTTTTGAGGTTTGGGGTTCGAATCTATGCTATTTGCATTTTTTTTTTTTGTCCGGGTACTCCGGCTTTCCCGCATCTGCCAAACTCATGCATGTCAGGTTCACTGAGAATTCTAAATCGTCCATAGGTGTAAATGTGACTTTGAATGTTTCTTTATCTAAATGTGCCCTGTAATTGACTGGCATCCAGTCCAGCTTCTCGCCAAGTGAGCTGGGACAGGCTCCAGCTTACCCGCAACCCATATAAGGACAAGCACAATATTAAACGGATGGATGGATGTTAACACAGCAATCCATTTCAACGTGGTTGTTTTTTCCATCTTAAAAATACAACACGTGTGTTTTGTATTGGACTTCGATGATGTTTTAAGTGAGCAAAAAACAGAAGTTGTTTGCATGTTGTCCGCACATGCTTTAACTGGCCGTGCAGCAGATTATGAGACCGCCACCTTCTCTTCCACCTACTACTCTCAGAGCTGACTCATAGCTCGGACTCCATCTGCACCAAGAGAGAGACATAGAGAGAGACATAGAGAGAGACATAGAGAGAGAGACATAGAGAGAGAGAGAGAGAGAGAGAGAGAGAGAGAGAGAGAGAGAGAGTAAATGCTGGGCAATTGTTTTCACAACTGCCAGCCAAATGGGGCAATGGCTCAGGAAGAATTCTGACTCTCTTGTGGCTAGTAAGCCCCCTTTCCCCCTCCGTCTGCTCTGCCTTCCAGCTTGCCCGCCCACTCGCCTTTGCAGAGCCTCTGCCATAAACAAGGCAGGCAGTGTCGTCTTGCAAACTGTCCTCCACCCAATGTGTGTCTGCAACAGCCTGTCTCGTTGTCCATTCTGGCACACTGCCCTGCTTGTCCGAAAATAGAGAGGCAGACTAGATAAGCCCTAAATTCTAAATGTAGGTGAAGA
Source organism: Hippocampus comes (assembly GCF_001891065.2). Lineage (NCBI taxonomy): Eukaryota > Metazoa > Chordata > Actinopteri > Syngnathiformes > Syngnathidae > Hippocampus > Hippocampus comes. The sequence continues at coordinate 639,054 of NW_017806002.1, forward strand.
TGGGTATCGGTGCAGGGGGGGAAAGGAGTGGGATGACACCTTGAACTGGTTGATGGCAACAACAAACTGTCAGCATTTTCTGTGATTTCTTTTTCATTTTCACATGTGTCGGGCTAGCAATAAACTGTTCTGAGAGTCCTCAATAAGCCAAACACTATCATCTAAAAAAAAAAAAAAAAAAAAAAAAGTCTTTGTGCACATGTGAAATTGTATGCCAGTCTTTTCAGAGAATTTGCTAACGGTGATTCAAAAGTGCCGCAGCGAACGCGATGCTGACTCACTCTGATACCCTGCATCAAAATGACATTTTTCAACTCCTTCACTTACCTCCAAGGACCTTGAAAGAGAGGTTCTTACCCACCTGAAAAAGCCTTGTGCCACCTACGCTGCTGAGGTCAACAAAGTACGCCATCTAAAGCTCAGAGTCCAATTTGAGTTTTCCCCTGTCTGCCTAATCATCCATCAAGGGCGATTAACCACAAGCTCTCTTAAGTCCATTTTAGTCGACCGCTACAGTGGTACCTTGACTTATGAGTGATCCCACATAAAAGTTTTTAGAGATCCAATCAGTCTATTGGCTCAAATTTTGCTTTGACTTGCCAGCAAACAATTTGTGATATGAGCCTGAGATGGTGGCAGTGAACTCAACTCAACTCATCTCACACCAAAGCAGCAGTTTGGTAGATCGTAAACAAAAAACAGAAGCGTTCAGCTATTTAATGCCAATCCCATTCCCAATTTACTGCCTAAATTAACATAAAATAAAGAGAATTACATGTGTATTTAAAAAGATCACACCAGGGAGGTTTGGTTGTGTTGAAAAGCAATTCAATCAGGATCATGGTTGAAAAGTTATATATTTGTTTGCATTATTGTTGTAATCTGATTTATGGTTTTTTTTGGGGGGGGGGGGGTATTAAGACCTAGTGAAAAGCAACCAACCCAGTCAGGGGTCAGACGCAAAACTTTCAGTCAACTAAATGAACTCCAGTCCACAGAGTACATGCTAAGCTGAGTACAGTACACACTTATGAACCAAGTGCCAGTGTGCACGGTTACAACACCATAATCAAGTTCTCAGACACCTCAGCCAGAGGCCTGATTAGTAACTTTATCATGAGTCGCTCTTTTGGGCTGAGGATTAGCATCTGACGGGGTAGTGTGAAAATAACAGAGGAGCTATGAACACCCAGATCAGGGAGCTCATTGCGGAGTTAACGTAGGTAAAAGGGACGTAAATACACACCTCCTTCTGACTCATCAGGTATAAAGAAGATCAAGGCTGGCTACAGATCAAAGTTATACTTGATGTTGTAGAGAATGATCGTTAAAAAGTGGACGGAATTGTTTTTTTGTTTTTTTTCCATCCCAATTTAAAATGAGCCTCGCACATGACTGAATATACTCTTAGTTGCAAATTGTGAAAGTGATTTTGATGTTCTATTTGGCATACATTTGCTTGGCTTTTTGGGAATATAGTGAACCGCTGTTCCCGACCCTCCACGTAATAGGTGAGAAAAGCATGAATGATGTGCCTTTAAGAGGGGGGGCCTGGTGGAATGACATGAGGTGCATGAGTGATCATTGTTTTTTTGTGTTCTGCTGTTCACCTGGCAAAAAAACAGCGAACAAAGTCAGTTGACTATGACTCCATTTCCACGTGTGCAATACAAAAATCATCTGAAAATTTTGGGGGGGTGGGGGGGGGCATCAACGGGGGAGCGAAAACCTCACTATTGGTGGCAGATAACTAGCTACCTAGCATCGCTACATCAGTTTGTTCCTGCTCTGACCTTCTTTCCAAAAGTGAAAAGGAGCTAAAAAATATCTACTCAGTATCCAGCTGATTATCTTGAGCGACATACGAAACAACAGCCCTGTGTTCTGCTATTCATAAATGAAACATGCATCCTCCCTTTCAGTGGTTTTAGAATGCGTCCATTTTCAAACTTTCAAAAGTTCCCTCACCGAATCATCGTTGTCATATAAAAATATTCGATTATGGCTATCATTCTCATATTAAAGTATAAATAGTCCTTTCAATTTCGTAAAATAATAATAACCACAAACTGTATTGCCCTACAGAAGATAAGAATATTATATATTGTCGACTGGCTGACAGATAAAATGTGCTACATTAAAGAGTCAAATTTCGCCAGTGGAAATGGGTGTCATATATCATAGAAATAATTATCTACCAGGCTTCTATAAGGCACACAGCAGGAAGACATTTCAAAATGAAGTAAACTGCTTTGCCGTCAGCTGGTCAGAGAAGTTTGCGCTTGCCAAGTCCATTGATCTCAAAGAGTGGGAGGTTAGCGGAGGCTCAGCAGCCAATTTAATATCTGTTATGGGTACTGACATGAGCAGATGATTATGGATTATTTTTCCATGTCAACAGAATTCCAAAAGCGACAAGGCTAGGTCAAGCTCCTGGAAATATTTAATGAGGTGGAGCATTTGCCTGTCGTAACTAACATCTTCTTCCTCAAATTCTCTTGTTTTCTTGAAGTTTAACACTGTGTGCACACAGCAGAAATTATCCATAACAATCTTTGTGTCTGGTTTAGTGACTGCTTACTGAAAAAAATATTCAGATTAATGACCACTTTTTCACTATGAGCTTGCATGCTTTGAGATCAATACGATCTTTGGTCGAACTCTTCAAAGTCGAGGTGGCGAGAATGTAGCTTGTTTATCTGCAGATTTTCCAACAAGGAAGACGTTGCGACAGATTCGATGTGGTCACGACTTGTCTTCTGGTACAGATGGAGAGGTTAAATGGATCTTTACAACACTACATTTCTTGTGTGAAATTATTCCATACAAAGGACATCTTCCTTGACTCTTATGTTGGCATTTAAAGGTAGAGAAAAAATAAATAAATCACAGACTGCTCCCGCAGAGTTCCAACACGATTCTTTTGCCCACTCTTGCAAATAAAAAAACATTATATAAAGCTTGAGTGTGCACCCTGTGGATCGTCTTCACACTCATATTTACAATTTTTCATGAGTAACGAGAGGCACAGTTGAAGACTGTGCTTTACCTGTGTTTTTTTTAAATTAATTATAAGCAAGGTTGGGAGGGCTAGTGTTACAAGTTACCTGTAATGTATTGTTTCCAAATGTATTTAGTAATGTAATTTAGTAATGTAATCCAAATACCATAATATTTAACATGTAACTTGAAAACTTTTCATTTACTTTTGGATTATTCCATAATAGCTTTTCCAGATCAAAATCGCATAAAAAGATAATATCGAAATAATTATCATAACTAGGCACTTGCTTAATGGCATGCGATTCGAGTGGCCATGTTTGAACATTTCGCTGGTGCTTGTTCATGAAAGGCGAGGATTAGTGAACTCAGGCTACATTTTAACCTTGCTAGTTGTGTTAACACTGAAAACACCCACTTTCAGTTTGTGAACAGAGGTTTAACAGCCATAAAAAGTACTAAATGTACTGCACAAAATGCTCTGTGTATCAACTAATTGTAGTTATGATACACTACATGCAACATTTTACCCTCAGTTGCCCTAATATAAGCCCTTCCATTACCCAGTATAAAAAATTTAAAAAAAGGCAAATATACAATTCCAGTGGCTGCAGGAGGTGAGCTGGCAAAGGCACAAGTTGATGAAAGGCACCGTGCCCTGCTACATGGGGATGCCTGCCATTTGACCCGCCTCGCTAATGATCCAGCTGCTTCGTAATCGGCAAGGCCAAGTTCACCGTCTTAATTAGTGGGCCTCGGGTACTGGCAGGAATTACGACACACACCACCACCAGGCAATAACGACCCCCCACTGCCTTCATCACCCCGTCGGGTTGTTGGATGTGCAGAGGCCCCCCTGGTCTACTGAGGAAAGCAGAGGAGTGGTTGAAAAAGAAGTCCAAGGTGTATTGAGGAGGAAGGCGCATGGAGAAGAGTTGTATTGCTAAGTCGGCAACTCTATTTCCTGGTAACAACTGAATCCCACATCATTGCTGTCATTTGATAACCGTGTATTTCCGTTGTCTAGGGCAAAATATTATATTAAAGTGCACCACAATCAACTGTTATTAGATAGATTCTGCGCCAGAAACATAAATCTGTCGCTTCGCAAAAATCTCTGCATGTTGTAACGTTTACGTAGGCGTGTGTAAAAGTAATTATGGCTTCCTATGACAAAGTGATGACTTACAAGTGTGTTCCTCTCATTTTGTAAGTCACAACGTGTGGCAAGGTATAAGTAAAGGGTTCCACCAAGTTCACGTTGTGAAAGCACTGCATTGTATGGCATTCATGGAAAGTAGAATAATTCATAATTACTGTTTCATGTAAGCACCTGATTTTGACCAGTATTAGAATTGATAAGAAATCTAAAAACAGTCATTTTAATAATTTGGCTGAAAACTTCATATTCATCAACCAAAGTTGTCAGAATTCAGTTTATTAAAACAAAACCTCTCCCAGTAAAAACATGCTTCTGCACACCCTCCATTATAACAGACGTGCACTGTCGATGTTCACAAAAGTGATACGCTTTTTTTGTTGCCAAGATCCCATTAACACATTTTTTTTTTCCCGGTATCTGATGAAAATGTTTGACGCTAAGCACTCTTTAATGTTCAAGTGTGAAGGATACAATTAATGAACTGATTAAATTACAATTACAAACCATTCTTTTCATAGGAAACGGGAGTCGTTTATTTGTCTAAAGTGGGTAAACCACTCTGCAACTGATTATAAAAGAGACGATTGCTAGTTGGGGAAATAAGGGAGAGCTTGGTAGATCATTCGTGAACAACTGGGGGGGAATGTCTTTGTATAGGAAGCAGGCAGAAAATCACAAGAGCGTGTATGGATGGTAGTAGTGAGCCGATATAGAAACAGGGCACTGAATAGGGTCATGAGTTCAGGCATTACTCCCCCACAGGCACCGTGAACCCACAAATGTGTCTTAAACTACTTTGATGGCAATATAACAGAGTTGAGCGTGCCACAGTAACTACAGTCAAGGGGAAAAAATAGGTTTAACTTCTTGATCCTTTAGGTTTGAATGCCAACTTTCAAATTGACCTAGATCTTTTCCCAACATGTCTTGACAATATTTGTAGAATGACGACAAAGCAGGCATTATGTGCTTGCGTCACGAAGGGTCTCACTCAACCTGTCAAAGCGGTGACGTTGGCCGCCCGGCCTCCTTTGATTGAAGAATAGTCAATGAGGCAAGATAGGGCTGAGTAACTTGCTGGGATTACTCAACACAAGCATGCTGAGTTAACATCATTATGTCGCCATCTGCGTCATCGACTTTGCGGCTCTTCCTTGTTCTGAGCGATTGCGCCATTCGTATTTCGACTTAGTATGCGCTTCCAACCCTGGGTGAAATGCACATTTTAAACGCAGCAACAACGAGGGCTGCACTTACCGTATCACCTACAAATTGTAGTGGTGGGCTGTGCGTTTGGGATCTGGTAGGAATTTACCATACTTAATCCACCTTTTAACTGCACCACAATCAAGTCACAATTAAAGAAAACAACCAATACATACAAATATGCAAAATTATCTGGAGCAGTTCAGATCAAATTGCAATTTCTTTGCCTCGATATTGTGATTGTGATTTCAGATGCAATTATTTATTTCAAGATCGTCTTCTGATCCTCGTAGATTTTTTTAAACAAACAAAAGCAATGAATTGCTCTGAAAAAAAGATACATGTCGCAAATGTAGACAAAATCGGAATTGATCGGCAGTGTGAACATAGCTCGAGACAAAGAATGTTACTTCTACTATTCTAAGTGACTCAGTAAGACGCTGTAATATTAGTCCTTGCTTTAAAAGGATAAAAAAAAAAACGTAAGACTGTGAGTATTGTTTTAAGTCAGATCCAGACCACTCGTGAACCTAAAGAAGAGAGAGCTACAGAAAAGGGATGCAAGGTGGAGGTTCAGAACTCCAATAAACAGGATTATTATTTCCTTTGTCTCCATTTGCATGACAGCAGCGGTTTCTATTTTCCATCATTTTGCAACTCATCTCACATGAATGATTTCATTGCACCTATGATCTTACTAAGAATGAGCTATTGTCCAGTTGTTATCAAATATTATGACCAGGCCTCCCTAAACAGAGCAGTCCAGGTGCATCATACAGCCCGACTAAATGAGCCTATTTCAATGGGACCTTTTGAAGGGCTACTTTGAATTGTCTTGTCACAATTGAATCGCTTTCAGCCACCTCATGGGAGTATGACACAGATGTCACATTATAAGCAGTTCAGATTTCCCGGGTCGTTACTGGCAAGGTTACCTGGGCATTGAATCTGAAGTAGGGTGGTGGTGGAATAAATTTTGTTTGTTAGTGTGAATGCGTTAGCATTGCTTCCTTACCATCTGTACAACAATTGGCCGACAGTTCATGGTTAAGAGTGATCAACTGTAACACCAGGCATGGGTTAGCCACAAAGTAACTGAAGATCCGCAGTTAAAAAAAAAAAAAAAAAAAAAGAAACAAAACAAAACAAAAAAAACATGCAACGGCAAATAAATACAATGGAAACTCAAATTTCTAGTCTGAAATGGTTACAGTTTGGAAAATGATCTTAAATTCATTCTTCAATACAGCTTTGAGACTCAACATCATTTGCATATTTGGAGCTGAGCAATATTAGTGCACAACTGATCAGTTCGTATCGCTTCATGACTCTTGGTGCTTTTATGTGATAAACTGACTGAAGATGTTTGGTTTCCATGCTGTCGTGGCCACACAATGACCCCGATGGAACAGGTGAGTCAAGTCAAAACTTCCTTCACTAAATGCACGTTACACAGAGGAAGACTATGTTTAGCAAAATATGCACATACTGTGTAGCGACACTACGAATTAGCCGAGGACAGGAAACCTCGGGCAATTTCACAATTTTTCCGCAATACAGTCAAAACATTGTCACGTTACAAAATACTACTACTAATAATAATAATAATATATTACAGATAGTCTTATTTATGATCTGCTTGGAACTTCTTAGGACTACATCAAGCTCTGCTCAAATACCACACGCCATGATTTCCTAAGGCTACTCAAGTTCACATCCAAGCATTTATGCAAACAGACACACGCGTGCGCGCGCGCGCGCGCACACACACACACACACACACACACACACACACACACACACACACACACTCTGTGAGAGATACACAGATAACAACATGCAAACACAACATTGCATTGGCACCGCAAAGACAGGACGACACACATGACAGACGCTCCATTAATAATAATGTCGCTAAGACAGTAAATATTTAGACAAGTGATTGTTAAATGCTCGCTCAGACGGTGTGCACAAAGGAAACCACGCAGTGAAAGGAAAAAGGGGTGCGATTATGATGACAATAATCTTCCTGTGGTGTGATGGCAACTTGGCGTGAGGGAGGGGGATCGCTAAGCGCTCCTACCTTCTATCGCTCCTTGAGATGTTGGCACGCGTGCCCACAACAAAAAAGGTGATGTGATGTAACCTGGTAACAAGCCTTTGTTATCTTCACCCACCCCTGAAACCTAGGTCATACCTTCCACCTACTGTGTGGGAGAAGCCCTTGTTTTCCTAGCAATTGCAAGGGGATAATCAGGGAGGGGTGGGAAACTGGCTCACCTGCCCCTCAGTCACTCCTCATTTTTTCCAGCCCTCCAGGGCAAAGTATTTTCGAGCTTCTTCGCGACTAAAATAGCAACGTGTTTGCGTACCGCAAGTGCACTTGAGCGCAACTATCGTACAGCAAGCTAAGCTAAGCCGCGTTTTCATACAAACACAAAGAAGGAATCAGGGCTTTGCCAAAGCAATAGCTTTTAATGTCAGGGCTGCCTTTTAAATGGAGGGCTTAATGGCGCCACGAAACCCGTCCCTGTGAAATAGGCATTCATATCCCGCTCTTGCCTTGTATTTTAGGATATGTCAATTACGTGGCTAAGCAGCACACTGCTCATCTTTTTGGCGCCGAAAGCACAGCTGTGGGACTCCTTTCTTCTACTGCCGGTAAAAGTCAGCATTTTCGTCACAGTCGCTTGTCCTGAATAAAAATGTACTCATGGAGGCGACCCATCAACAATGTTCAAAGGAAGTTTCTGAGCAGAACATAGTGTGTTAATGGCATCCTGCAATGCTGCGGCTGTGGAGAGGTGCACACAAGGGCTGCAGCTATTGAATATTTTTGGAACTAATTACACTGGTCAATAGCACAATTTAATCAGAGATGGCTTTATGTGGCCCCGAAATGTATTTTTGACACCGATTTAAAAAAAAAAAAAAAACGTCTTTTGTTTTTTCTGAGCACATCAGGTTTTGGGGATATTAACCTTTTTGTTTTTAAGTTTGACTTCTAAAGGCTTTCTCAATCCGGATTTTATAGTGCGTTGTAATTTTTAGCTATGACGTTTCTGAGAAGAAAAAAAAAATCCACCAGTTGCTATGTCACCCTTAATTCATAAATATTACGAACTGTAATATGGATGATGAATATTCCAAAATTAAATATTTTCATTCCGTTATGTTATCATTTTTGAATTATTTCGCATATATCATATGATCAAATAATGGCGCTAAAGGACTCCATTAAAAAGTCCTTGAAAGGTTATTTCCATTGCGGGGCTGTGTCTTCAAGTCATAAAGGTTTAATGACATATAATAATGGCATACAATAAATAATGTGAGTCATAATAATAAACTACAAGCAATAAAATGTATACAGAACAAAGAAATAATTTAAAAAACATTAATTTTCAAATTCACTATCATGGCCATATAAGCTTCAACAGAGAATGAGGGCATCCTCTGTTAGAGTGCATTTGATTTGTTCAATGGTAAACAATACATTTATATCATTGCGGATATGCTTCTGTAGGCTAAAATGAAGAGTCCAGGCAGCTACGAAGTTGTTGGGTACGTGCGTGACTTCTCCTATCTTGAAACCACACTACTGATTTATGACGTCGTTAAATGCGACCGACGCACCAGTGGGGAAGAAGCTCGCTTGTCACCAAATAATTTACACTCGTTCAACTTCTATTTGAAGTGAAGTCGTTTGGATGTGCCAAACCTGTCAGGAACCTGTCTGTCGCTCTCTCAACTCTTTGACGATGCAGTTTAGCGAGGCTTCTTTACGTCAGGCAAAGCAGAGGTATTTTAGGAGTATAAATCAGGTTGCCTCTCCCTCCGAACAATTCTCTGTTAGCGTCACTAACTCCAGCGCTATTAAATATAATAATAATGATAATAATGATCATAATAACAATTACAAAAAGAAAAAAACGTGTAGTATAAAATGAAGCCGATATTGGCAATTTGGGTTCATTTTTAGGTTTTTGACATTGAATGGAGGTTCATGTAACTATCAACAATCCTGCATCGAACGCAAATGCACTGGTGGAGGAGAAACTTTGCACATTATACCACTTTACAATGTACACAAAAGCGGTTGATTGTCATTTATTTATTAAAAATAGGTTTAAAAAAAATCAGAATTGACTGATATGAAATACTAATGTGGACCATTTTTCAGCCATACCGCCCAGCCCTTCTAAATACATTAAGTTCAAAAAGGCATTTATTTAATATTTTTATTGATCAGTTTATTTAACTTTTTCATAATTGTTTTGTGACTTGTTATTCAAGATTAAGTATTACATGATCAAATAAAATTACCTAAAGTCTTGCTCAGAAAAGTCTGGCCTTGGTAGTATCATAAACATAACAGAGGCAGGACGATGACAGTTATTTCTTCTGCCTTGTTGTGTTGAAAACATTTGTCACCATCCGACAACTATTACGTACATTGCGCCAGACGCTATCTAATTATCTGAGTGGGAGAGGCAGATATAGTACATGCTAGTTTCTCTGCTGCGGGAAACTGTGCAGGTCCTCTGCTCATTTTTTGTTTCACACAGCAATCTAGACCATGCGTCAGTGATACCCACAGATTTCTCTGTTCGCGTAAAGAAAAAAAAAATCATGCATCGCTCCCCTACTCCGTCATTCCCACAGCGCCTGTGGTCGAGCAAATCAGGTCCATAATTATTCTGCCAATCAATTGGGAGCACAACCGTGGCTGTGCGGCAGTTAAACGCTGACAAGAACGACCTGTCCAAAAAAGAAATAAATAAAATAATTGAAATAAAAAGAAAAAGGGAGCAAAGATAAAACCACCATTTCCTTTATACACACCAATTCTTCCAAAGGCAAAAAAAGACCCCTTTGTCTCATCAATCAAGAGCCAAACACAGATCGTCTTCTAAGTACAGCTGTACGTGGTGGTGAGGCTAGCAGGCAAAGAAGACAGGGTGACAGTGGGAAAAGGGGGGGTAGTTGGCGGCGGATCAAGTGAGACACTTCAGGCTGTCTGAAGAGGCCTCAAAATCAAGCAAGCTTTGCTGACCTGAATGCAAAAAACGGCTAAATGGAGAGACAAAAATTGTCTTCAGAGATGAAGAAAACAAAGACATTTATTGTTATTGCTCAATATGAAAGACTGATAATTGTGATACACACGTTTCCGCCATATCGCCCATCCCTGTTAGCGACATTTAGTGATGCTTAGAGACAACACGCAGATGTTTGGAAAAGTGCTTGCGAAAGACAGATGCCGACATTTAGCTGCAATAGTGGACAGTATAGCAAAGAGTAGCGACTATTTGTCACTCCTCTGCCGCTCTTTGAGAAGACTTGAGACTGTTTGCCAACTGCTGGAGTCGCAGGCGAATCTATAAACCCAACCCAATGAAAAGGTGCGAGTATTAGCTTCAGGTCCACTTTATTGTCAAATGTGCTCTATGTGCAGCATACAGCACAGATGAAATTTCTTTCCTCTTCCTGAGCCCCCCCACCCAAAAAAAATCGGAAGATTTTGATCAAGCAGAGTTTGATTTTAATGAACCTTCTGTACTTGTTAAGGTTGCCAACACAAAATATAAAATTTTAGGTCAATCGGAAAAGGGATTTGGGAGCTACAGCCTGCCAAATGTTAACATTTTGGGCAAAAAGGGGTGTGGCCGACTTCTTCTGAACGCTTGGGTCTCAGAAACTACTGGGTCAATCGTCACAAAACGGGTATTCTTGGGAAAGGAATTCAACAAGGATTCATTGAAAAGACACATTTTCTTAGTAACTTCATCTTTTCATCTATAATATGACATTGTAATTGACCCTGCGGATCACATGACCTCAACAAAAGTTTTCATGAAATGTAATTTCTTACATGTTCTCTAAAAAGTTTCAGAGATCTATTTTTGTTTTTTTGTTTTTGTTTAGCAGCAATAAGGAGTCAAAATATCCATACTCTCAGATACTCATTGAATATCCATGAATATTCAACTTTCAATGAATACAATGAATATTTTGGAGTCAAGCCAGCATCATTGAGCTGGCATGTCGCATTTGTATGAAGAAAGTCACAACACAACAGACCTCAAAGTCAATTTTAAAAGGCAACCATCCCACCAGATTTCTTCAAGTGGTAAAAAAAAAACACAGCGGGACACGGAAAGGCCTTCCATTTACTGACAGCTTGCAATTATAACGCCCCACAGACAGCTTTGGTCGCTTTATAGTGAAAGAGATGCAGACATTCAGCACCGCTGAGAAACCAGCCTTTTTTTTTTTTTTTTTGATAGTCAGAATTGCCCTGAAAAAAAAAAATAATAAATTTCCACGCAGCCATTCTAGCCTTATATACTGGTGAAAGAGGACATTCTGAAGGAGACTCGGCCACTACACACGTGCTTTTATGTGTAAATATTCAAGTGCAATATTTATGAGCAGAACCCAAGTCTTTTTTTATTTTCTATTTTTTTATGTAAAATATTTAGAGTACTCCATTTCAATAGCAGTGCTAAATATTTTTGAGAAATTAAAAGTGGATTGCTCCTAAAAAAGAATGTACTTGAATTATTACGCTGTAATATCATTATATCAGTGGCGTGAGAAAAAAAAAAGCAACAATACTGTCGGTTGTCATAATAGTTTTTGGAAAAGTATTTTAAAAATTGTTATCGTGACAGGCCTACCTATTGCTTGGTCAAAATGGGTCTTTGATGATCCATAAGGGGTTTTTGCGACATGACGATTTAATGAGTGGTGGGTCAGGCGCTGACGATGGATGGAAACAGTATGCGATACTTCTGAATATGAAATGCTTTGATTTTTCCCCAAGAGGAAAAATTCAATTTACACTTTGAGGAGAAGTAGTGAGTACTGTGCCACAGTGTTACGTCCCAATTAATTCAAACGAAACGAATTGGGGCAATGCAAAATAAGCGGCTAGTTTCTCCAGCAACCATTTCTAAGATGCATATTTCTGTCTGGTCTGCAGCAGGGACTAAACCTGAGAGCCTCCAGTCCACAGTGCTTACACACTCAGCTACAACAGAAGAGGCGGTGAGACACGCCAGAAAAAGAAGACACTCATGATGCAATCTGCAAGTCATCACGAAGACAGAATAGTCATCCAACATTCCAGTAATTGAATAACGCTTTCAAGGGGATCAGAGCTGTGATCAGGAGTGCTTGTGGTCCTAATGGCTTGCTGGGAGTTGGCCTTTGTTTTAGCATGTGGCGGGGCTGCCCTGACACCAACCATACGAACCCAATTACCTTGGTCTCACCGCCTGGGGGCCTGCATTAACACACACCCCCACCTCGCGCCCCCATGAGAGGCTGACTCCTTGCCAGCCTGGCAGCCAGTGAAGGCCTGCTGCTGAATCACAAATAGACCACTTGTGTATGCACTGGCGGACAGAGTATTTTGGTGACAACTTGGAGGAGCCCGTCTTCGTGCGCTTTCTGCAAGATCGAGTCGGGTTTGAGTTGCTGAACCCTTCGCTTAAGTTGAAATCTGTTCAGTATTGAACGAGCTTTATTGCCAGTGGCCCATTTTGGTCTTTAGGAGAACTCCACGATATATCAAAGCTCGTAGTCAGAGATTATTTCCCTTGCAGAACATAGAGTAATTAGTCTTTCCATCCATCTAGCGCGTAATGGGTAGCACAGACTCAGCATCAAGCGGATTGTCAAGTGTACAATCGAGGTCTTTATTGATTGTTTTAAATGTGTTTGCAAACTGCGGGCCACGTTATAATTACCGTTTCCCTTGGAGGCGTCGTGATGACTGAAACTATATAAAGAAGTAAAGAATAGCGTTTTATTCAACTATTGTTTCAGTAACTGTAATGAGGGGTTTGGTAAGAAGAAAATGCTTACAATATGTCACTGATTATTATTGTTACGGATGAAAAATTGGAATTTTGGCACACATTTTAGCAAGTGTCATGGAAGTTCTCATCTTTGATTTGCTTTCGCGGGCCACTTAAAATGATATGGCGGGCCACATCTGGCCCCCGGGCCTTGACTTTGACACGTGTGATCGAGGTTCACCCAATTCAGGAGTGGTGAAATCTGATGATTAATATAAAGGTTCAACTGGTAAAATTGTTACCCAAGCTAACTACTGCAAATGTTATTGCTCAGTAGCCTCTGCCATTCCTTTTCTTCATGACTGAACAGGAAAAAAAAAAGATTGCCGGTTGTTGCTAAAGGCTTGAAATAACACGAGTTTTATATGCGCGTCGCTTAAGATTGGTGTTAGCGGTACAATTAAGAGCATTTTACTTGTAAATCAATATTCAATCTCTGAGGAATCATGAACAGGAAATTTACTGCCAGACAGAGCTAAGCACTTCAATATTTTATAAGTTCTCTTTAACACCTTTCAAAGTGACACGCATTTCCTGCGTAAAGCTGTTTTTAAAATGCTCCTGATATCATCGTAGTACACTGTACTTGTAGATATGTTTCACTGCTAAAGTGCTCTTTGTGTTTAACAAAAAAAAAACCCATTTATGTGTCACCAATTGTGCGTTTCCCAGGAAAAAAAAAAATTTTAACTTTCAAAGCACATTGCTATGGGGCGGCTACCGGCCATAAATCAATGACCTTTCCTCTGAGCCATAATCCAGTCTACACAAGATATTTCACAACAGCACCGAGCAAGGGATTTGAAGTTTCAGGAAGATCGTTTTATAATTGTGTCTTCTAATCTACAAAGACACTGGCTAGCCAATGGCAGACTTTGACCTCGTGACGAGGGCTGGGGCAAGATCTCGATAATATGCATCGTATTGATACACCGATGTCAATGAGGATTTAATCTGGCAGGAATCCTCTCAAAACTGTCAACATGACTCACATATGCAACTAATGAAAACGTGATTTATGACCACACGTTTTTTTTGTTTTTTTTTTGAAACAACTACCTTTGCAGCGCCATTCATTTGGTTTTGATGAAGAGTCAATGCAGCCTATTGTCCTTACTTGGCTTAAATTGAACAAATTCCAAACCTGGATAATGAAAATGTCAAGGTTGCGTTTGATTAATTGAATTTAACTGTTTTCCATTTTCAAAAAATGCTTTTAACTTATACATTTTAGAATAAAGTTGATAATGTGTGACAACAATGATGAGCGGAAATATTGCTTGTTAAACAGTTTTTAGAGGTTTCAACCTCCGCTATTTTTAAATCCGTAATTATGTTTGCTTGCTCCACTACTTGCTGTGCCATTCATTTTGTTGCCATTCATTTTGTTTTCATTCAATAATGGGGCCAATTAGGCCTCCATGACATTGGAAATATATGCGATATGGGTGTTGAATATTGCAAAATCGATTTTATTGTGACATTTAACTGGACCTAATGCAATGAGATATTTATTAGCTCATGAATTTAAAACAATTGGAAAAATAAGCAGCCACAATGCATTCTTATCATATTATTTGTTAAAAATACTTTATTCGGGTGGGATGCAACATCTTGTTTGTGTGGGAGAGAGGCGGGGGGAACCGCAATCACTTATTACTCTTATGCCAATGTCAGACTACAAAAATGTAACCCGATTTTGAGCCAACAGATGTGTCGCAGACAAACGCTGTGTCTTGTAGTCGATTTTGAGTTGTCTTGACGCGCCATAGGCCGTGAAGTGTGACATACTCAACGATCGGGCGTCTGGGATGCTTCACGACCACGACGACAAAAATCTTGGATGTCAGAATTTTTGTAAGTCTTGCCGCATAGTGTGACAGGTCTTACGTCATCCTTCGATCGGTTCTTCGACATTAACCGATAGGAAGACAGTGCCCTCCTACTTACAACAAGAGACTGGACGTGGCGCACAAACTCACAATGTGATGTGCAATATTTAAAAAGTGACTTGGACAAGAGGGGGAATATTGGAAAGTATACGTAGTGTTTCAAATCATGCTACCTTTGCTAACTGCAAAGCTCATAACCGATTAGGAAACGGGGTGTCATTAAAGTTCTTTTTGGAGAATAGACAGTCCATGAACAAAATGAAGTTTTAGGTTGTTTGATGGACCAAATTAGCCTTTCAGTGAGAATACTTTTATACAGGGTAATGAGCGAAAATATAGCGTTTTAACAAAATGGCAAAAAAAAAAAAAAAATCACACAGGCTGCCATGGATGGATTATTTTCATATTTTTTCCTGGAAAAGACTCAGCCTTCAGTTACACAGAAATTGTGATATATTGTGGTTGTCCCACCTCCACACCCCCGCAAAAAAAAAAAAAAAAAAAAATCGATCACTGCTGTATCGTCGTATCGTTGGCAAACTTATGATTCCCCAGGCTCAATAATACTTTATTCTCTATCAACAAGAGCACGGACATGTACACCATCCTCCTAACAGGTGAAATACAGCACAAGTGATGAATTATTCATCAAAAGGGTGTGAACACTCTCAACAAGGTAACCATCACCACACTCCTACAATGCTTGACACCGTCTGTGTTTATACAAGATGAGAAATTCCTTTGGCATTCTCATATCTACAATGGTTAAGGAGGGGAAAGTCAGCCATGGCCAAATAATGAGAGGCAGACCAGAAATATGTTTTCATTGGGAATAAGCAGGTATTAATGTCTCTATGCCTATACCTGTTCTCCTCGCGCTGCTCCCTTCCACATCGTTTCAATTAATTTGGTTACCTGGAGACAATGTTGCTATTTACCAGGGTGGGGACGAGGGAAATGGAAGCAGCAACCATTGTTGGTTTAAGCTTTGCAGGAAAAATAAAATTGATTTGATTTAGGGTGCCTGTTGCCTTTCAGAAGTCACAATAAGTCGTGATAAACCCTCGAGGCTTGGGCGGAAAGAAGGCACATGAACAAATGTCAAGTTATTACAGTTGAGGGAAAGGATGACACCCAGGCAATAAAAAGGCACAAATCAACCAGAGTGAGCAGTGTCATTAATTGATCTCCAAATGCAGTGAATGTGGCAAAAAAAGGATAATTTCAATACTTCCATCCATCCATCCATTTCCTGATCCACTTATCCTCACAAGGGTTGCGGGGGGTGCTGGAACCTATTCCAGCTGTCTTCGGGCAGTAGGCGGGGGACACCCTGAACCAATTGCCAGCCAATCGCAGGAATTTCAATACTTCAAGATTCAATAAACCAGTGCACCCCAAATTTGAGCGTCAGTCACGATGTGAACACGACTGGCGAATGGAAATTTTGGGTGCAGGTCAGTGCTCCAGACGATAAAAAGAATAATAGAGAAATTGCACTTTTCTATCGTTTTCCTGACATATATCGTCATATCGTCCAACACTACTGGTAGTTGGGTTTTTTCCTCAAAGAAACAGAGCTGCGCTACGTAAAGGCAAAGAAACACCACGCAAGAACAGGAAGAACATGCAAGGAGTCACGATTGGATCCCTGAACCTCAGAACTGTGAGAAAGATTTGTTATACAAGCTACTGGAGAAATAAAAATATATTAATTAAAATTAATGAGCCATTAATCATTATAATTACTTTTAAAGGGATGGAGAAGCTTTGGTCGACTGACCAGTTGTATGGTTTGTATGGATATAGCAGAATTTGCCAAAGCTGGCGTTATGTTATTCAACGTAAGACAACAAAAATGTCTTAGCTAAGAAAAATCAGCCGCAGCCATAAACCTGCAGCTACTAGAAATATACTGTATATCACATTTCCAACAAGCACATGCCTGCCCCAGATCAGACATTTTTCACCTAAATGCATCAAGAATCAATATTACCACTTTTATTAGGGCTTTTATGAAATTGGAGCATGCAGGAAAATGTTCGCCCTTCCGAAATGAAAGGATTATGAAATGGATACGCGATCCAGAAGGAACAACAGCGAAATGGACAAAGCTACCAGACACGACATGGGGGACTGCCACCTGACGATCCCAGAATCGCAGGAACTCCCTCTGTGGAAAGAGCGATGAGTCAAGCGGCAGGAGAAACCGTAACACTTGTGAAACTCTCTGTGGTGTTTCCAACAGGGAACTCTCTTTTCAAAGATGAGGAAGGTGAAAAGGCTTGCGTGGGCAGCTGACATTTTCATTTTGTTCCAGGGTAATATCTGCCATGATCGGTCAACAGCAGCCTTCAAGCTAGTGAAATCACTTGAGTTGGATCAGTAAAGATGTGCCCACTACATTTACTGTTGTTGGATGATCTTGGGGTGGAGGGGTGGTATTAGGGGCTATTTTCCTCATACTTAAACCTTAAATTTGTTTGGGAAAAAAACTGGAGATGCACTGTGAGAATGAAGGCTGTTTTAACTCCCAACCGGTCAGACAGCCTTCGGATGAATATTCCTGTCTTTTTTGTTTGACTATTTGGCACACATGTTGTAGCTTTTTGTTTGGCATAATTATGCCGAGATCACAGACCAAAATACCTTTTGGATTTCAGCTCACCGTAGTACGATTCAAAATGGCAAACCCTAATCTGGCTTTTGGCTTGCATTTCCACCCATTCAACGTGGGAAAAGCCCTACCAGCGTATCCTGTCAATAGTTGATGATTTGGAAGAGTGAGCCCTGATCTGGTGTATGCATGACATCAATTACACTGTCAAGAATGCAAGTGGCATAACATCACACCAACGTGACAGTATACAATTTGACCGAAAAGGGGAACACGGCATTATAACAAAATGATTTGATCTGACTGACTGATCGCTTCTATAAGAAAATCGAAATTCTCTCGCCATTTTTGTAAACCCTACCACTACAACACTCGTGTGACCAGTACCCAATCAAATGGGTACCAAAAAGTCAGATGATACAGATTGTAAATTTTTTTTTTTTTTTAGTATTATTTCGTATTTTCTCATTTGACAGAGGAAAGAGGGGGACAAAAGTGGAATGCACCGCAATGAACCGCAATAAAACATCGAAAGAAAGATTCACTCATCCTGCTAAGAGTAATATGCAAATCCAAATTTTCACCACATTTTGAGCTAGGTTTTGTCAAGTGGCCGTACGATATATGGTATAATTCTCATCCCACGGGAAATGACAATTAATTTGCAATCAATCTGTGGCACTCATCAAAAATCTTTACATTAATGGATAGCGACAGAGGCCAATGCGCCACATCGATTGATTGCTTAATTTTTTATGGGTAAAATAAAATCCATAAGGGACAGCTATTGAACTTCACAGCGCTGAATAATGTGATTTACCGCACTCTTTAGGGACTAAATGAGTGATCATAAATAAAACATTTTGACGTCATTTTCAAGTTAGACAACCCTCTCAGGTGACTCAGAATTAATTGCATTTGAATGCATTTCCTTAATAGACTTATCAAGTAATTATGAATTTGTGAAATATTCTCAGTGGGATGCAATCTTTTGACAAATGTTGATGCGGTGGACTGTGTAACTGCAGGGCAACCTCCCATCAGTCAAAATTGGCATGTTGCACCTAATTAAAACACAATGAATAGGAAAACTGAGAATCACAGATGTTTAAGTTTTTATGATAATTGGACTGCCGAGACGGTCCCACAAAGCTTCGCCGGGCTGGATGTAGAGCCGGTCAATTAATCAAAATTAGATTTTAATGCTCGCCAACTTTAAAACTTAATAATCAAAGAAACGAACGATGCGGTGTGTTTGTACGTTTTCAATGTGAAAGTACCCAGAATGCACCATGTGGCTTGTGTAGCAAATATTTTATATGTGTGTAATTCTACCCTCGCTGAGCATGATTTAAACTGTTTAATGACAACCCAGTTGGAGTTCACACTCCTCAGGAGGGTCGCTGGGGTGCTGGAGCCGATCCAAGCTGTCTTCGTCCAGGAGGCGGGTACACCCTGAACTGGTTGCCAGCCAATATGAATGAAAATAATTGTGACTATAATTTTTTTCTGTAATCGCCTAGCCCTTGCTGGACATGCTCATGTCACCTCCACGCGAGTAATTGAAGGTCAGGACAAGCTTGGTGCTATTTACGCCACACCAGCTAGCTAGCAACAAGCTTCGGCTAAGTAGCTGGTGCTGCTAAACATATTGCGAAGTCGCTATTGAGTCAGTCATCATCGCTTTCATGGTGGCGAATAAGATACACTTCTGACAAGTACTGTTTCCCCGAGGGGACTATGAGGATAAATGGAAAAGTCATGCTAATTGCTACGCTAACCTAAGATTGAGAAACATTCAGGGATGGGCAAGTGCCAATATCATGTATTGTACCAGGCTGATACTGGCCTTATTTCAATATTTCGGGTACTCGTGATGGCGGCCAATACCACTTAGCAATACCAAGGTGCCCTCTTTGGGCCTTTTTACCATTCGGAACTAAATGGCATGCATGGATGACAGAAGGTTTTTGAACTGTATCCTTGTCAATCCTCATATATGCCCATTAAGATGCAATTTCTCGAAGTACATCTATGTTTATGATGCAGATTTTTATGTTTATATTGCAGTGCATTATTAGTCACCACAACATGGACTTACAGCACCAAAAGGTGCAATAACTCAACTCATTCGTATTTATTGAGCACTTTAAAAACAACCAATGCTGTCTACAAAGTGCTGTACATGGAGTAAATATTATCTATACAACAATAAACAAAAAAAAAAAAAACAATACATTAAGAACAAAGAGAGTAGAAAGCACAAAAACAGTCAAACTAAGATCAAGTCTGAGTCATGCTGAGTCAAAAGCCAAAGAATACAAATGAGTTTTGAGACAAGTTTTAAAGATGGGCAGCGAGGGGGCTTGCCAAATGTTCAGTGGGAGGTCATTCCAAAGAAAAAATATCTAAAAAAAAATAAGCGACCAGGATTCTACCTTTGGCCACAATGCGAGGCAGGATTCGAATTAAGTCATTTTAAGCTAAAGAGAAAAACCTTTCTGTACGTGGAAGCGCAAGTTTCGTCCAACCAATATTCATTTGCTTCTGTTAACATGGGCGGTGTTCAGAAATTCACTCTGATGCTCTACTCTTAAGATCGTGGGTGTTCAGAGAGGGGGCAGGGTGTGCTTTCCTGCTATTAATTTGCAATCATATCTTATGTTATAAACCAATCAGCAGTTCGTGCTTAAACCATTTCCATCAGTAGTGCCGGACACACTGGGCATCGGGCACTCCTACGGCACATTTGAACAACGCTTTGACTTTCCGAATGGTCGGAATGAAGCACGCTTGGAGCATACTGTATTTTTAAACACATCCACAATCAGGCAATAGAGATTTTGGGTGCCAGTCCAAACTCGAGTGGTCTTGGTTTCGACTTTGGAAAATAAATTTCTTCTCAAAAATGCAACTTATACTCTGAAGCGACTGATCTGTTTTTTTTTCTTCTTTATGATACATTTTTTGACTGCTGCAACACACTCTGGAGTGACTTAAAGTCAGAAAAATTCGGAAGTGTGCACATCCCTATTAGAAACAGCAAAAATATTAGCGCAAACCCTCAAAACACTCAAATCAAAGCATTAGTCTGGTATGTGTTTTAAGATGCAAAACGTAATAAAATCCCAACCAAAGCTCACTGCAATGCATGCTGATTAGCGGGATACATTGTGTTTCTTATTTTTTCACACCGTGTCTTGCTGGTGTAAAAGATAAGGCTAATTAACTTGGCGCCATTTGCATCTCGACTTGAGCGTCAGTATGAGCAGTCATGGTGGGCTAATCAAATGTTTGATTCGAGAGGAAATATTCTGTAACTTCTAACACTTTTGCGACTATGGCAAAAAAACAAAAAACAAAAAAACTTTGAATTCCCGCGGTAACGCTGTTAGCGTCTCACCTTTTTCCTACACATTCCCCTTCTCCACTTTGCATTCCTGAGTTCAAACCCCCCCTCCCGCCTTTCCTCCTCCTCCTCCTCCTCCTCTTCGCTCTCCTACTACTGCCACACAGGCTGCGCTCATTACGGCGGATTTGCATGTCTGCTCCAGAGTTGCATGAGAGGAGATGAAACAGAACTCCCAGTGGCTCCCTCTGCACAGCTTCACACATCTGACAGAGAGCGCTCCACGTTTGGGCCCCAGACGCAAGCCGGCAAACACCAAATGCAGACTTCACAGAGATACCGCCCCGCCATGAATTTAAGCCACACACACAGTTGTTGGGCTCCGTAGATTCGTGCAGGAAAATAAATTGGTAAAACAAGCTCAGTGTTCCAGCAACTCCCTGCACCTTGCACAGGTGAACAGGAAGAATCCACGTGATACAACTGTGACTTCTGACTGCATTCAATGTCTTATTTTAGAGATGCACAAGAATTGTTTTTTTCCACCGAAGACCTTCCGGCTTCTTCAAACTCATACCAATACCGATAACTCGACTTTACACCGATCTGATCGAGTGGATCGAAATTGGTCAATATTTTGCATTTTATGCAAAAATCGGTGATCGACTGTGATGTCAGAATCTGTGCGATTTATCAATGACATAATTGATCGGATCCATTAAGAAATAACAGTAAACACAATCTCATTCACTCCGTGGTCGTTCTGTGCTGTCATAGTGTACATGTGAGCCTGAAGGCTAATCTATTTTAAGCCTTGTCACATGTCTTGTGAGTGGAAGGCCTTGGCACTGGGAGGCAGAAGTTCCGCCTCCGCGCCCTTGACCATCCAATCACAAAGTAATAGCGGTTAATGTAGTTTCGTTTTCTTTTTTTGGAGTTGTAAAAAGTCATTTATTTAATGTTAACATCTCTTTAATTAAAAATAGCTTTTATCACTCGGCGTAAATTACATGAATTTCCGGCCACGCACATTCAACCAATCACAGATGCGACCAGCAGGCAAGCTATTGTTTGAACAAAGAGGGAAATAGCGCCATTGTTGACAGAGGCATTAAACTTTTGTTAAACAAAGCTACGAAATTTAGTGCAGTCATGCCCAATCCGATGATGAAGAAAGCCAATACAGTTTGCGTAGATATAATAGGTCCGCTACACCAGTGCCAAAAGGCTACGAGAATGAGCTCCAAAAACCCTGATCTGATAAAGCCTACCGATAAGTGATAACGTTTTTGTTTTTTTTTTTTGTATACTACAAATATATTTGTTGTTGCATCTTAAAAGAATAAAACGTCTCAATCGTGCTTCATACTAAAGTAGCGGGGTTGGAGGATGACATAAAAACGTACTTTAATAATGTTCCCAACACTGGTTATCAGACAGCAGAGCAATGGATTTTCTCCTGAATCTTATTATTATTATAAGTCTCTCTCTCTCTCTCTCTCTCTCTCTCTCTCTCTCTCTCTCTCTCTCTCTCTCTCTCTCCCTCCCTCCCTCCCTCCCTCCCTGCTCCCTTCCTCCCTCCCTCCCAATATATATGCACATGACTCCCACTATTTCATTGACAAAAAGTTAAATTACCATAATGGTAAGATGATTTTCATCATTTTCTTTTATTTGTCACTATACTGTACTGTGAAACCGGTCCAGAGTACAAAAGAGGTCGGGGACCTCAGTTCTGTGCTAGAAAAATATCAATGATGTCACCAATTAATTGACTTTGGCTTGATTTTCCTCACACTTCAGTCAACTACAAAAAAATCTCATGTCGCTCAACCCCGAATAGGTAATCTAAGAAAAGAAAAAAAAAATAGAACGACAATTAAAGTGGAAACACAGCGGGCCTCGTCCTTCATGCCCTTCCATTCAGGTTCTTTTCAGCATGACTCACTTGGTGAAAGTGGTGCATCATGTGGCATGAGTCACTGCCAAAGATAAGGACCGAGGCCACTGACAAGGCATACATGCAGATGATCTGTATCTCTCTGACACTTGCCACTGTGAGCTTGCATTTATTACAACATCAATTGTGTACAAAACATGTGTGGCCACTGTTCCTCATGGCGGCTATGTGAATGTTTTAATGACGTCACGGAGACATGGGAATTATTATTCATGGCATCGTGACTCATAAGAACGGGAGGGCCTACCAAGCCTGGTAACTGAAATAAAGAGGACATTGACATTAGTTTCATACACCAAACATTCAAATCTCTATTTTCCGAATTATTAGGCTAGAACAAGGCATTACATAACAACCATATCGCTGGGTTATGTTTGAACATGCTACATTTAATGTGTTGCTAAACTGCAAACAAAAAAAGGAGTTCTGTTCTCCTCATATACTGTGCCATATACTACTGAGTCAACACGTTGAATAATGGCATGAAATCTTCACACCGAAAAGCAGCTGCGGAAGAGTGCTTTATGGGAACGATGAATACAAAAAAACAAGCAAACTTGACACTTCTTGAATGGCAGGTGAAATAACTGTGAAATCACAAAAGGAAGCACACAAATGCTTGGCAAAAAATGTGTTAAAATCCTCTTTTAGACGGCATTTTTCATTGGAAACCAAACAGTAACAAGTAGAGATCAGACCACTGCAAGCTGCATTGAGTGTCACCAGACTGTACGGTGCACATTGAGCCATTTTAAGTCAACCCACGGCCCCCTCACTAACCTCCTACACAACCAGTGACCACCCCCAAAGCCCCCCAGCGAGAAGCCTTTCAGACCAAACACTGCTCTGCCTGCTGCATCTTAATAGGATGTGGAAAACTCGAAGGGAAATGGAGGCACGGCAGTCTTTAGGAGGAAGCCGAATAAATGAGTGAACACGCACCCAGGGGCTGGCATGCCGAGGGCTTTCCAGGAGGTTGGAGCGAGCGTGGCCAATCGTGTCAAGGCGAAGGCGGCAGACAGAACCTAGACTGACATATCAAAGCGGCCAAGTCTTGTCGCATGAAGAAGGGGGCCGCAGAGGCGTCGCATTTAATGGCATGTTGCTGCATCCACCAGGGACAGCATGCCAACCTCCCCCCGACCCCCTGCCTCAAAAAAAGCTATTAGAGATTAAAGAATTTGACAGCTTAACGGCATCTTCAAATCAGAGTCAACCCAATGATTAACAGAAGTAAAGTAATGCTAGGCATATTTGCAGAGGCTCCAGGGCACTTCGATGCAAACACAACAGATACGAATATCCATTCGTTCCAATGTGTGGATGGATGGTGAGGTATTCTGCACTAATGTAACGAACATGTGGTGTTTACAGTGTACGTGCTGATTATGTATGATTGTTTGTATTTGTGTGTGCAGCCGCCCCTTGCTCCAAGTCAAACTTCTCCAAGGAGACGAATAAGCATACATGGCAATGGCGAGTGATGAAAAAAGCGGAAGGGGCGTGGCCTGGACGGGGGCGTGGCCTGGACGGGGGCGTGGTTACTTACAAAAGTGGCACTAAACATGCTGAAGATGAAGTGTATTAAATTTACACAGTTTGAAAA
>NW_017806002.1:664722-715395 GCF_001891065.2 Hippocampus comes
TCAATTTAAGAAATAAAACGGCGGATTTCCGCGGATCCGCGGAAAATTGCCATGTATGATAAGGAAAAACCCGAACAAGCAAAGTCCACATAGAAGAACCTGAGCGCAGATTTGAACCCCAAACTGCAGTTTGTGAGGCAGACGTGGT
The DNA here is from genome assembly GCF_001891065.2 of Hippocampus comes. Lineage (NCBI taxonomy): Eukaryota > Metazoa > Chordata > Actinopteri > Syngnathiformes > Syngnathidae > Hippocampus > Hippocampus comes. The sequence continues at coordinate 664,871 of NW_017806002.1, forward strand.
AACCACTAAATTCAACATGCAGTACAACAGCGAGAAATGAAAATATGATCAACAACTTTAATCAAAGTGGCAACTGCATTTTATGAGTTCTTTCTCGGCCCCTGCACCATAAATGTGTGTATGATTTCAGAAAAATCAGTTAGACTTTTGCTAGCTTGCTAATGCTAAATTCACATAAACACATATTTTTGAGATATTCTACAGAATATCTATATAGGTGTATGTGTACATGCATTGTTAAATTTAAAAAATTGTCCACATTAGGGATAGGAATGTCAAGAAAATATCCTTTCCTTATTTGGAAATTACATATTTTTTTTAAATGCTACGGTATGCTCAAAAATCTTCATCCTAGCCAGAGTTTTCAAAAACCTCAGATTTCATTACACTAAACTGTTTTGACAAAACGCTTGGGAAAAATAAGTACTATGCCTTCCGCCGCTGTCTCTCTCACTTGCATGATTCGTCCTAATCCAGATATTTAAAGCCACCTGTTCAAACTGCTATCATTACTACAACAAAGTAACTACAGCTCCGGGCAACCTAGGCTGTTTCATTTTAAAAGAGGGTTTGTCTACACGCATAATCTGAAAAGGTGGATGAAGAGCAACCTGAAAAATGATCACATGGAAACGAATACCAGAGGATAATGACAGTTCTCAAGTTCTGGCGTGATTAGAGCAGGTTTTGCATGATACTGAGTTTACATCTAATTGAGGATCAAAGCTTAACTACTATTATGCGATAATAAAGGGAATCCTCTGGGATTCAGCCATGCTGACACAGTCTTAAAGCTTCCTAAATCTAAAAATGGGTGCCTTAAGTGCATTTTAAATGACTTATATTTACCCACTACACTGTCTCGCAAACAAAAAGGGAATCTTCTGGCACTCCTAGAAGACGGAGAAAGTAGGTCACTCAGTCTCCTGTGAGTCATAGGCTTTGGCAGGGGACCAAGAGGAGCAGGTATGAGGGAAACAGAGAGAGACCAGACGAATGGCAGACTGATACACTTTCATCAGCACTTTTAAAAGGTCACCTGGTTTTCTTATGGACATTTACATCCTGCGATACAATGTGATCATGCGTAAACTTGGATGTATAACTTTAGGAGAAAATATCAAGGTGCTAGTGCTCAATAGCTGCGACATTATCTATTAGGACTGGAGTTAAAACAGACAAATTCCGTTTGTCTGCTCGCTATTTGGCACCAATGAGATATGAGTATTGAAGAATTAAAAAAAATGTTGGATAACCTCAGATAGGAATCTGATGTGGATAAAAAATAAAAAATAAAAAAAAAAAAGATTGCCAATAAAATTGAAAAATTGAAAAAGGACAGACTGGACCTACCCCGTCAATATGTGCCTGTTGTCATCTAAGACATTCTATGAGTGATACAGATGGGCGTTAATCCCAAAACAACACACTCACTGAGAATTAAGAAAAAAATAATAAGAAGTGTCAAATCAGAACTAGAGCAATAGTATAGACCGGTGATTGTGAACTAGTACCACTCATGGTACACAAGCTCCCTCTCATGCAGGGGTGTTCAATTTACTTTTGTCACAGGCCACTTCGTGGTTAGGGTTTCCTTTTGGGGAGCCGTTGTAACTATGAACCAAATTGCCTTATATTTCATGTACACAGCAAACTGATGACTAACTATAGTTTTGAAATCAGAGGCCATTTTGTTTAAATATTATTACATTTATTTTGAAAGAGGGATTGGTAATGAAAATGCCTGCAATATCTAAGTGCTTTTGAAGGTGAAGACAATTTGCAATTTTGGTATTTTAGCAAGAAAAAAAATTGCTTTGGAGGGCCACATAAAGTGATGTGGCGGGCCGGATCTGGCCCCCAGTCCTGGGGTTTGACACCAGTACTCTCGTGGTGCGCAAAATAATTACTGAATTAAATATTTTCAAAAATTTGAGAATGCTGGCTTCAACCATAAATACATTCAAGGCGCACAGACCAGGTATTCCCAAACTTAGAAGTATAATGTGGGCCTGTTATGGTAATAACACATTTCATTGTTATTTTCCATAACTAAATACTGTTGTAATTTATTAGAATTATTATCTTTCTAAAATTACATTTCAAAAATTCACTCACAAATCAAAAATGAATCCATAAACGGTCGGCATCTTATAACTGACATATTTATTAGTGTGGCTAGCTTGTGGATGCCGATTTGATTTGCTGTGGATCAATCATCTTGAATGTGATTTTTCAGTTTAGTTCCCATACAAAAGTGCTTTGTCAGTTTGTTTTGTTCATCTACACTTTAACTGGTTGACTAAAAATGGTCTGTGTTTGTCTGTCAGGACGCTGAAGGGGCTGCAATATCTTTGCGTAGATGTGCTGGTTGACTGCCTGCCCCACATTGAAGGGATATACTCAAAAGATTTTGGTTTGAGACTGTAATACATATCTGGTAACACCAGCCCTGGTACAATTCTGACACAACTCGTATGCTCTGATGGCAGCCGCGGCCATGTGTGTCCCTTGAGGAAGGCAACAAGACACTAAAAAGAGGTCCCCAGGCGCAACATGTACCACCCTCCCATCAGTATTTTAATACTGCATACATTCCCAGCAGTAAGGCAGGGTGATTTGTCAGATCGCAGGTGCAGGCACACTGCTTTCCAGGGCTCCGGGCTTCCCTCCCGAAGCCGCAGCTTGCTGGCAGAGTGGCTCGCTTTCAGGGTCAGAGCCCAAAATTTCCAAACAGTTCCTAGCTCTCTCTCTTTTTTTTTTCTTTTTTCTTTTTTTTTTTTTTTTTTGTGAAGGAGGTGACTCAGCCTCATCAGAGCCATCAGTCACGCACTCACCTCGGGGACAGCACACATTCTGATGCCCGCGACGCTTTACAACCAACGCAAGCTTTAATTACGTCGGGCACGGACCGCGTCGCCTCGGCCGCAGTGTCCCCTCATCCCAAATTGCTCCGCCTGCTCATTCATCCACTCTGAGGGAGAGACACGCAGGCCAAAGGAAGTATGACTCATCCGCATAACAAGATGCATTCTTCGGAATTCTCTGCAGACGTGTTGTTTGCTAAACGAAGAGCACAGGAGGTGCAGAAAAAGTAGTAGTCCAGGCCAAAAAAAAACCCCCAACAACAACAAGAAAAATGAAGAGGTAATCAAGCGCCACGAGTGCCTGAGAGCAAGAAAGAAGTGAACGAGTTGGGTTAATAGAGCCAGAACAAGTATTCACTTGTGTGGGTTTCCTGGTCCACAGAGATCAACATTCTCTCCAAATCCAGAGAGAGAGAATCCTTGGCATTGATTGGGGGTTTTCTGAATCACACATGGAGACCACAAACTCTACATCTAAGGCTAATACGTCAGGTTTTACATGAAGCCAGGTTCTGAGAGGTTTTGATAAATGATTCTGCCGAGTGTGCCGAGCCCTTAGAAACAGAGAGGTATGAAAAGAAGTGTTTTAATGATCAGGTCGAACAGATCCACCGTGGCCCCTTCCAACTGACGCCACATCAGGACTTGGCGCTCGCCCGTGCAGATCACGAGCCTCGCGCACATTACACGCTCTCCAACTTCTGCTCGAAGCCCAAGTCTCGGGACTGACTGAGCCCACATTTGCATGCAATTTAAAGCAGAATCCAAAATGCCAAGATCTCGTTTCGTGGACCCTGCATTGCCTGCCTTTCTCTGGGTAATTGAGAATGTTCGGATCGGATCGGGGGAAGCTATTTCTCTGTATGACTGCCCGACAAATGATTAATTGTAGAACCAACATGACTGATAGAGGCAGTCAATACAATTCTCTTTTAACATTAGCAATCTATCTTTGGCGAAATTTACATTGCATGGTTCAGGTGACAGCTCAAATACATGACATGCCATCGTTGAAAGAAAAGAACGCATGGAATCAGATACCTTCAGATCAAAGTCAGGCCTCTTTGATTAATATTGGATCAGATTTGATCAGATTTTTTTTTTTTGAACTCTTAATTAGAACTCAGATTGACTTCAAGGTTACGGTTGGCTGTAAACGTCCCAAAACCCCACATAAAACTGCGCTGCAGAAAATAGAAAGCTGTCGTGTCGTGTGTGCAGACACACACACACACACACACACACACACACACACACACACACACACACACACACACACACACACACACACAGCGGCCATCTAGATTTTTGACTAATGAGTCAAAACATTTGATTCTATGTATATGTATAATATTCATCGTACTGGAGCATATCTTAAATAGAAGTAAAAAATGTTGATGTCTTCCCCCCATGGCAGCAAACTATTGTGTGTGCAGCCCGAAGTTCCGCCTATACGCTTCTTCCAATCACAATTCCAACAGCAGCTGCCTAAAAGTCATTTATGTGGCAAAAAAGACAAGCTTCCCTTGGCCATTTTTTGGTGTCCAAAAAAAAAAATTTGGAAATCAAACAGACAAAAGAAAAACATCTGAATAAGATTGTCCTGTTTTTTTGGAAGGGGACTCACAGTGAATTACCTATTGTCCTTCTCCCCTCCTCATTTAAAGTCATAGCACAATAAGCATTTGTTCGGTGTATTATTTCTTCATATCAAAGTACATTTTCCTTTTATTTTGTACTGTATTTTTAACCACACACCAATTTAAATTACAAAAAAAATTTAGCAATTTGTGGGATGGAACAGATTAATTGCATTTCCATTCATTTCAATGGGAACATTTACCTCATTTTAACAAAGAGTCAATAAATCACACCCGGGCATTAAATTCAGAATTGGGCACTTGGATCTCCAATGTAAATTCAGCCATATGGGACTAACCTGAGTTAGACCTAAATGACTTCTGTTTCTCAGGACAGAAACTCAATGTGAACTCCTGTGAACACAACTCCACTGATGACAAACCACAATGTTTATTCTTATGGAAATTAATTCTGGGAAAATTGATATGGTATCATCATTCATAGAACAAGTTAACCAAACTAACAGGAAAGCTAATTTAGGAAACGCTAAGCGACTGAATGTAAAATATATGCCAACATTCAGTTAACCTTTTTCAAACTGACATTCCACCAGTTTTTCCCCAGCGCCATGTTAATTCCTTCTCACGGTCAAGACAAGGATGTCTGCCAGTTGGGGTCCGATCATTCGCATTTGCAATCACATCACTGAAGATCAACGTTGTTGGCAGGTCTGTGCAGGGGCTAAGAAAGGTGCGACATTGCAGACTCGAGGGGTTGGATGATTCATATTATTAAATCATACTGCCTCATCTTGCCTCTATCCTTACATTCGAATAAGGCCTCAGAAGCAGTGAATTGGTCGACATCATCGTTTGTTCTTAAACAACCAATCTCCTTGAATGACTCACACGCGTTGAGAGACTTTTGATCTGACTTGTGGAGGAAGTGCTTGCGAAGATGTCATTACAGTGTTTGGCATGCGGTTTAATCATTACAGTGGCTCCTGTAACAAATGCATCATTCACTTCGAGGTAAAGCCCCCTGACACAATAACCCAGATGGGAAAGTGGAAACCTTAGCAGAGACGGGAATTTTTTTTTTCAAACGACAAACTTGCTCGACAGTGAGACTGTTTTGTTTAGTTTTTTAAATTTGTGGTCAATCACATCACAAATGGCTCCCGTATTACACAATGATGACGACTCACGCCATTATGTGCCGCATAAACTTAGTAATGTGTTCGTGAGTGAGGGTGACAATGCTGGAGAAAAATCCTCATGGAAGGGAGCAGCATGGGCCAACAATGACAATGAGCAAGTCAAAGTGCAGATACGGGAAATATTCGATCCATAATTGTCGAGAAACGTTGCACCAACACACACACACACGCGCGCACGCACGCACGCGCGATGAAAGTACTTGATGTCCCAAGGCTCGAAGTATGCAGTTTATCATCACAGTTTGCGGCACAAAATTTGGATTACTAAATGATTAAAACACAGAATTTTTTTTTGTTTTTCAGAGCTACGGCGACTGTCCCAAAATCGCTAGGCTAAACACAAACATATTAGCTTTGGCGCAATGAGCTTACATCACCTACGCGTGGGACATGGAAGTCGAGGCAAGCTCGGTGTATCAGCTAACCAGCATTGAGCTTTGGCTGGTTACTGGTGTGGATAAACAGGTTGCGGATGAACTCTTGAGTCAGCCATCGGAGTCTCCATGGCAGAAAAAAAGCTAATAAGTATTGTTCTCACGCAGGGATGGCAAGGAGTAATTAAGAGAGGAAAAAGCCATGCTAATTGCTCAACTAACCTAAGATTAACATGTAATCAGGAAAGACCGGAATTGTTTTGGCGATCAAGTACACTTTTCACAGAAGTCTGGCAACCATATTAAAGCCACCTTTGAATACCAAAATATCAGGCTAGATCAGGGTGTGGAGACAAAATTACCCAAAGTAATGTGATAGAGAAATCTACGAGCAAAATTGTATCATGTTTCGAGTTTCATTTAATTTGGGCATGTCTAGACGTTTGGGTGCGTATTCAGTGCGCCCCCAAATGCCTGTGCGCAAAGATATCGGTCGTCTGGGCGGAGGGCTTTTGAAGTCCACAGTTATCACGTCAAAGCAAGGGGGCGAACAGATGGAAGAAGGCTAGACTCGGTCACAAAGTGGGAATAAATAATTTGGGAACGGCTGTCGCGCCCAGGCGGACATTTGTCACCTGCGAAGTCTACAACTTGTTGATTCGTTGTCGACAAGACTGAAAAGTGTCAACATATCTGTGGTTCAAAGCTTAAACCAAGGTAATCAGATCACTACCGAGGGGCTGGACCGGGGGCGTGGCATGAAAATATTGGGGGCAGTGTTTTTCTTATATTTTGCATATGTACACAACAAAAGTCCGACTGGAGGACAGGGAACTCTGAGTGTGATTATGGGGCAACAACCGTCGTTCGCCCTCAGAGATCCTCTTCCGCCGATCCGAAAGACAATCTTCCCTGTTTGTCGAGTCATTTGTTTAACTTTGTCCGAGAAAAACTCTGACATAATGCCACACATGTAGCTAAACAGAACAGGAAATTAACTGTTCCGTTACGGCTCACGTCACCCAGGAGGAATGGCCAACAAGAATAAAAGTATTTTCATATAGTATATTGAATATTTATAATATCACAAATGTCATGTTCGTTTTCACAATACAGTCCTGAGTTTTAATTTTGACTTTTGACATTTGCACAATAAGTGTTTTAAAAATCACGTTACACAAGATCTCTTTTCTTTAATCATGTCAGTTTTGCTAAAGGACAACACAACCCATTCGGGAATAATAAACTCAAATTGAAATTTGTAGTTGTGTTTGTAATTCCCCCACAGGAAATTTTCGAAGACAAACCCTTGCTTCAGGTTCCTGCTCGTCAAAATTGGAGAGTTGCGCCTCAAATCGAGTCATTGATTGGCAAAACTGCTCCTCAAAGAAAACTTATTTCAAGCCTTGTGCCCGCCTAAAAATTGTTATAACTGCCTTTAGTAACAGTTTAAACACCAAAACACTGTAATTAAACTTTAAACTCATCTTTGGGGACAGATGATCGATTAAAAAAAAAAAAACAAGACAATGGTACATCCACATAGGCAAAGACTCTCCCTAACTTTCGCGAACCTCTCAGGCTAAACTTCGCTTCACCCTCATATATAATGCAGTCGACATACCTACAAAATACTCCTTTGTTACAATTATTGTGCTGCTTGGCTATGTGGAAAGGCCTTTGGGGGCATTGTGTAACGTTTCAAAAATGGCATAGAAACTGTAAAAAGGGGAGTTTTTCAGCAAATAGCTGAGGATATGTTCAGCAATTAAGCAGAGGTTCATTGTATAATTTACAGATAATACAATTTTGGTGTCAAAGATTGGCTGGCGACCAGTCCGGGTTGCACCATGCCTCTCGCTAAATGTGAGCTAGGATAGGCTACAACTCACCTACAACCAGAATGAGGACTAGCGCTAAAGAAAATGAAAGAATGTTCCCTTGCTTATTCCTTTGTCTTATTGGGGTAATAGAAGACGAAGATGAAAATAAAATCTGTCTTGCAATATTATGGCGCAATGACCGCTTCAGATGATTGCCAGTAGTCAAAAGCATAACCAGGCATACATTCTTGGCGCCGTTACTGCTTGTATTTTGTTTTCTAGATTTCTACTTCCCATTGGCTTCTGTTTCATTTTCAGCTCAGATGGACACTTAAAATACAGCAGATGCAGTGCTGCCTCCCGTCCACACATTAGGTTGCTTTCAAACATAGGAGTAGGCGACTGATTGCATATAATGCGCGCAAGTGAGATCACAAGTGGTGATTTTAAATGTGGAAAATTATTCATTATGAAGTGATGAGCTGTCCACTTGTGACTGGTTGCATGGCGCATTTACTCATTCATTTAGGAGGTTGCTAATCACTACAGTCCTAAAGCGAGACTCGTTTCTCAACCGTTCCCCTTTTTTTTTTTTTTTTGTATATGTCATCTTGATCATTGTGGCTTAAGTGCACAGTTTTGAAAACGCAATGTATTTTTTTTAGGTAAAGATTTCTGATAATTTAGCCCAGTCAGTTCTGAGAATGCATTTCAAAGGAAGAGCTAACAGAACGCTTGATTCATTTTGAAACCACTAAAATGGAATGAGTCACAATAAGCTAACTTGTACTTGAGGCATTGCCACCCTCTTACCCCTACTCTTTTTATATATATATATATATATATATATATAGTTTTTTTTTATTTTGTGTACATGTGTGTGTGTGTGTGTGTGTGTGTGTGTGTGTGTGTGTGTGCATACGCTCAGCAAGCTTTTAAGTGTCCTAATGCAGTAGTTCAGATGCTCCTGATTATGTATGTTATCAGTATGGTGAAGTAAAAACACTTTACGATTAATTACTGTATATCTTTTGCTTAAACAAACGACTTTTACAAGGAGATTCCGCAAAACTACTTCATCTGAGGCTTAACAAGACAAAAACATTTACGTTTTTTTTTTTATATAACTGAGCGACGGGGGATTATGCCGCAACTGTGTTCTTTCCTGTAATCTGATAATTATCTGCATGAGGATGCCAGTGTCAGGTGTGACGTATAAAACACTTATCAGACAGTGACGTTTGATTTCTGCACTACAGGGCTGGGAAGGAGAGGGTCACATGTTTTTTTTTTTTTTTTTTTTACAGTATGTCAACACCCTTATGTAAATGTAACCCGTCTGTTAGAGTTGATACTGGTCAATTTTGTCGACACCGTTTGTTGATAAAAAGGTGAAAAACGTGCACATTGTGCCAGTATTTGAAAAAAGTACCATGATATCAAAACAGTACGATTCCACATCTTATGAGTACAGGTATTTTTACGAATGACTGTGTGCGGCTTGACAGACAGCAAACAAGTTTCTCAATAAGAGGTAACATTTGTTTCCTTTGGGCTGTTGTCACTTCCAGTTGAAGGTTTTTTTTTGTAAAACTGAAAAACAAAACAAAGAATCAAACAACCAACGTCCACTTGCTTAATGCTGACAAACAGTTATTCGAAGCGTAGACAGGTGAACATAAATTAGCATCGATGTTGCAGATATTATAAACCTTTAAACACAAAAAACAAGGCACCCAAGAGTCTTGAAGTCTAGCCGCACTATTACCCAGCTCACAAATACAGTCCAGTGGATGGGGCTTGGGACCTATTCAACCCACAAATGGCGAGAATCTGTCTGGGATAGGCTCCAGCACACCCGTGACCCTATCATAGGATAAGCGGCTCGGCAAATGAATTCATTGATGAATAAAATAACAAAACAAAGATCCGTGAATAGACGAATGAACCGCAAGCAGCTCTGTACTCTGTTTCTTTTCTACTGAAGCTACTATGAAGAGTCCAAATCACTCAGAGTGGATAAAAGAGAACTGCGTACTGTCTTTCACATCTTCATTTTGTGACCCAAAAAAATCATTATAGTTTTAGCATGGCTAACAATCGCAGCAGCTCGCAGAATCATTTCATTTTTGAATAACAGCTTGACTATGGATTTTTTTTTGTCAACGTTTTTTAATAATATTTTCTTACTTAATATCCCCCATTATTTCATATTTTTTTAAGTTCCACATTTTGACATCCATGATTCCACCGCTTTTACTAAAGTTTTATGTTTTTGCCGTGATACCGTTTCAGTGTCTATATCAACATACGGGTATAGTATCAGAATCTGAATTTTGCTTTCTTACTTTTGCTTGTGCCTGATCCACTTAGATAAATGCTGTACTTTTACCAGATGCCTTCTCGAGATCTATCTGGAAAAAACAGATGGTTTCTCTAGGTGGGTACATTAACCTTTTGAATAGCATCTGTGTCAGCAAACGTCATTACCACATCTGTAAACCTGGAGTTGATTTGAAAAAGTAAGCACAGAGCATTTCAGGATTAAAAACGTCTTAACATTGAGCTGAAAAGAATTAAGAATCACTCTGCAGTTGATTAAAGCCCCCTGGCAACTATCTGAGGAATTACTTTAAGATGAGGCAAAATGGGGTTTTCATTCACAGATTCATCTACATCCAACGAGCAACCGGAGCAGGAGTCATTGCTTACAGTTTACGGAGAGATTCAACTCAGTCGGCGAGGAGAATGCGCGATGAGGAAAACCGAGGTGGTGAATTGCTGGATGGATTTTGGGGGAAAATTTAAGTGCAGCCGCTTCACTAGCTTCACTAAATTCACTCTCCCCATCGTGGGAGAAGGGTACTGGGCAGGTTACGGTGAAGAAGTTGTTTGTTTGAAAACTGAACCGCATTCCCACATCCACCTTCTCCCACACTATCCATCCATGGCTTCTTTAAAAATTCATTAATTTACAGGGAAAAAAAATACCGATGCAACCGGCTGAGCAAAACTCCAAAATTTGGCTCCTGAATCACCTTAATGGTGAAGCATCTCCCGCAAAGCCGAGAGCTGTTGCCTGAAGACTGAACACCTTGAAAACCATTTATTTTCAATTATTACGAAAATAATGCATGTCTAATTGTCACATTTAATTAAGTCAATCTGTGGAGGGGAAAATCGAGGGAGCTGAGCAAAAATCCTGCAAAAAAACGAATTAAAATCCATTGAACAATCAGTCATTCCCATGATGCCATGCCAACGTCGTTCTTGTCACCATTTGATATGTCGGCTTTAGAGACTCAATGACAGCTGCTTGTGCTCCCCTCATCGCCCAAAAATGCAGAGAACTGCAGTTACAGTAATTGCTCTGGCCAGCACTAAATGAGGTTCACTTAAGTGCAATTATCCTCCTCTGATCTCCCCCCCTGTAAAGAGACTTCTCGAACACAGAGAAGTGGGCTCACACAATGTGACTGCAAACAAGACTGAAATTGGAATCGGGGAGGCGCTTCCGAACGGATGAATGGCTTCACGCCTCATCTGCATTCTAGTGAGGAGGCACAGCGCCTCTAATGAAGACTGAGCCACTTCCTCCTCCTCACAGTTAGGCCTCCAACTGAAAGTGAGAGGAGGGATTTTTTTTTTGAATTAAAAAAAAAAAAATGGTTACTGGTCAGCATGGACAAGCATCTGTAGCGGTGGAGAAGGAAGGGAAAGCTTTATACCTGCATTCAAGGTGAACTAGAATTTAAAAATCAATTGTGTGACCGAATGTGACTTAAGATTCAATGCCAAAGGAATTTGAAAGCACTTTGGAATTGGAGTTTAAAAAAAAAAAATTCAAAAAACATAACAGCATACATGAGCACTAGTCAAAGCACCCAAAAATTATGCAGTGGTAGATTGAAGGTCAAAATTGTGGAGAAATATGGCTGCACCTTACTCCACCTCATTCAGCCAACACCAAAGAATGAACAAGCCTGTGTGTTGTGAGCGGCAGCACGATGAAGTAGTGTTTAGCAGGTCTGCCTCACAATTATGAGGTTCGCAACTCACGCTTTGTTGTACCCCCATGCTTATGCCGGTTTCATGTAATGAATCTTGAACATGACGAGGACGACCTTCAGTACTTTTTTTTTGTTCTAATTCGTCGTCATCATTAAAACACTTTGAATGGCTATGACTACACAATGACCTCAGACTTGATTCTTTTATCGATTATTCTATTGTTTTATCAAATCATTGGAAACGTGTGGTGCCTGGCTCGGTGAGTAATGTGAGAGCAAGACAGCGAATCAGAGTGACGGTAAAGTTGGCAGCTGTGAGCACAGATTAGCAGCTGGGTGTTAATTCAGTAACCGTTAACCAGCCTGCGAACGGTTCAATACCTGGGAGTCAGTTGTGGTCGCAGCATCTCGTGTAATTTCATTACGGTTTGTTCAAAAATGCATTTCTCCACCAACGGCCATGTCTATCCTTGACTACTTGAAGAGGCATTATAATAAGCTCTAACGAGCAGTGGTAGGCTATAACAAATAAGCTAACATCGATTGTGTGTGTGTGTGTGTGTGTGTGTGTGTGTGTGTGTGTGTGTGTGTGTGTTTTGGTTGTTGTGGTACATTCGTTAGTTCGACATTGCAGAAGATATATTGCAACTTGCATTCTTTTTAAAGTGTCAAAATAATCCCAAACGTTGGACATTCTCTGTCTTTTATGTATTCCATCCTCCTGGCTCGCTACCATTGTGCCAACTTATTTCTAGTCCAGTCCAGGGTGTACACTGCCAGCAGATGCTCCAGTTCACCCATAACCCGCTGAGGGCACGTACTATAGTCAACAGATAAATGGATGGATCTCTTTTACTTTGAAAGTCGACAATTGTCAGAGAGATAGTGTTCCAGCTACCACTGTTCTAGATTTGTACTGAATAATACTAGCCCCCAACCCCCAAAAAGTTACTACATCATAAATAAAAATATATTGGCATCCTCATGAATAAATCGACTCCTGCCAATCACATAGCACAATAGATTTTTCACCTGAGGGCTGAGACGTAGTGGTCTAATAGGGTTTTGCTGCAGAGGGTACCTGTTGTTCGGTGCTGTCCAACCACAGTAGCGTGTGTGTGTGTGTGTGTGTGTGTGTGTGTGTGTGTGTGTGTGTGTGTGTGTGTGTGTGTGTGTGTGCGTGTGCGCGTGAGATGAGTATGCATGTAGCCACAGGCTCAACTACCACCAGGAGTCTGATAACTGCACCTCACGGATGGCCATTTGAATAATCACTTCAACGAGGGGAGAAATTAAAAAGGCTCTCAGTGTGAAGGGGGGCTAGGCACAGGGCCACTCGCCGCATTCCAAATGAGGCAGTGAAAGCACACCCACCTCCCACCACCACCACTTCCTACTCACAATCACAAGCCTCGCCATTGACATCCATCCAAAATTGTCGCGTGTCGCATCATGAGTAATCTATGAAATGATGCACAGATGGGCATATTCGGTGGTGTGGCAATTAAATATCAAAACCCCCCAAAGAAGGTAGAAACTGAGAAACTGAAGTCATACAAGTGTATAAATACACATGGGCAGAGGGTCCGGATTTGAACCGATTAGCGGACTCGTCAGCTCTGCAACGCCACGTCAATGTTTAACGCTTAATGTTCACTCAGTGCTAATCGTGTGTTTTTGGCATCCTGTCTTCCAGTCAGCCAATTTACAGAAGACTTTTGACAGTCTTCATACATTTGCACGGGTCTGAGAGTATGAAAATAAGATGATGGTGGTGGATGAGAATGGTGTGTAGACTCGCTAGCTTCAGCTATTTTTTTCCAGGCGAACACTGTACAGCGACTTAAGATCACTGCTAACAGGCAGTGCTTGTATCTTAAATTTTTGCTCACAACTAGGGCAGCACAATACTGGAAAAACATCCAATATGCGATATTTTACATGTACTTAAATTATTTCTTCATCATCTAATGAAAGAACTAGTACTTTTAATGTGGAAAAATAAGCATGATTATTGCATTTTTATCTAATCAAGTTATCTAGTATTTGTAATGCCCCTTAATACTGTTCTCCCTTTGGATGGTGATTCACATTTAAGGCTGCATCTGATTGGTCAAAAACAAATAAAAGCATACAATTCCTCATCAACTTTCATGATATTTGCTGTACGCATATTGCATGAGGCATTGCTGCATCTCAAAGTACCAACTACTGTCTTAAAATTTGTGAAGCTCACTTTTCCAGAAAACTGTATGACTTTTAACGGTGTGTGTGTGTGTGTGTGTGTGTGTGTGTGTGTGTGTGTGTGTGTGTGTGTGTGTGTGTGTGTGTGTGAATATGTGAAGCTGCATGCACGAATACTCACTCACATTTAAAGGAAAGGTGATTAACATGCAAAACCAAGTCTGACCTTTCATTGCGGGTGCTGACTAATATTACGGGCATTTCTTTCAGTCTGAGGTTAGTTGGGACAGTTAGAGGATGGAGGCATGCACAACCCATTCATCCGTTTTCTAAACAGTTTGTCATCTGAGTGACAAGTAAGCTGGAACCTATCCCAACTGACCTGCACACGGCACTGTCCAGCCGCATGCTTTACAGACAAACGTAAAGTCATTCACACATATGGACAGTCTTCAATTAACCTAATGTGCATGTTTTTGGAATGTAAAAGAAAGCCAGAGTACCTGGAGAAAACCTACTCAAGCACAGGGAGAATATGCAAACTCCACTCCAGATGTGAACAGAAAAACCCTCGACGGTGTGGCAGACGTGCAGACTACTAGCAGGAATGCACGACGCAGTAATGTATTTAATGCCTTGCGACACAACAAGGTGTGCTCAGTGACTGTCATAGTATTTGTCCTTTGATTATTTTAGAGTTTTTATACAAATATTAAATGAAATTATGACATAACTACTGTGTTAGCATAAGTTAGTAACTACTGGTTCTCAACAAAATATCACAAAAAGTGCATCTGGGGAAGTAAAGTACAGCGAGCACTGGCACAAATAGCTAAAAAAAAGAGGGAAAAAAGGACTAAAATATTATTTCAAACTCATTTTACAATATTACTCTTAAAACTGTTTATACCCAAAGTGCTCAATTATATGCACATGGCAGACTCTCCATGACTTAACACCAACAACCCAGACTAAATTTAGCTCCTCCCCATTATGCAAAGCTCATCTCTCAGTCAAGATGCATCACTTCACCATATTTCCTTCACAGCAAATACTGTACTACTTTCCTCTTTACACAGGGAATTGGTGACATCTTGAGGCATTTCAGAAAGGACACGCACAAAAAAAAAAAAAAACGCAAAGTGGGAAGTTTGTGAGAAAATAGCTGGCGGTCAGTTCCACAGAAATAGGTCAATTTGTGAATAGCACACCAAGAATCGGCAGGGGTTCAATACAGTACTCTGAAATGATGATATGTCGTGGTTAAAGAGCATTTTAAGTTTTCTGCCAGTCACTGTCATTGGCACAGATAGATCACCAAATATATGCTACATTTAGTAAATAAATACTTTTCAGACCAGTTGAGTTAAACTGGGAAATTCCTGCGACACAACAGATGATCTTTCTGGCCCCAAGTGCTGGTAACATGTTCCGACTTACATACGGATTTGTCGCCGTAGGAACTAGGCTGTCGTAAATCGAAGGCCACTCGATATTAACATGCACGTGGGGGGTGACACGCCCCTAATGTTCAAACACAGCATTGTCATCAGATTTGGAGGTGGTGGGGGGCAACGGACGCGTTTATAGTGTCGTGCGGGTGTATTTAATGTTGTGGCCGGCCGCCGGGTTTCATATGCTGCACTTGTTGAGCCTCGAAGCATAAGTATGAATATATTTATGTTAGGGAGGAATTCAATGGCGGTGTGCGAGGAGGACACGATTGACAGTGAGGGAGGGGGGGACACACTGCAACAGCTGTGAGTCAAATGCCACCAGGGCACGCAGGAAAGCCAAATGAGACAAACACACACACACACACAGGCAAAGAAACACACGCGCACACATACTTCCTACTGCACACGCATACCAAACAGCTAGGCTAGCTGTGGAAGAGAGCTGGGGTACGTCACTACATTACACCCAGAAAAGAGGGTGTCTCCCCCAGCCTAGCCACCCTAAGCTCGCCCCCCTGCCACGGCGAGCGGAAAGCTGTCAACCGGGGCCTGCGCGCCGGGTTCAACCCCCCCCCCCCCCCCCCCCCCCCCCCCCCCAGCCCGCCCCTCCTCCCTCCTCGATGTGAGAACTTGAACGCACAACACTTTGTGCGACAAAAAGTCGTCCATTTCTCGGGCCCTAGTTCAACTTGCATGCCCGAGTGGCTCACTTACTCTGTGGGGAGAGAGAGCTGATGTTGACGGTGGTCTGCGTAATCCTCGCTGTAGTTTCGCACTTAACTGCTCCCGCCTTCTGACGCCGTCCGCCTCCTGTGGCCCGGCGGGTTCCCCCGAGAGTGTCCCCCGCGCGCTCGAACGCTTGTCGACCCGGGCAAAGAGCTGCCGAAGGTTCGCCGGTGTGACTACGGTGCCGTGGCGTCCCTTCTCTGCTTCTCTGCTTCTGCCTGCCTTCTCCCCGCTTCGCCTCTCGCTCCGCGGCCGAGCCAACATCCGGGACTCTCCGCGCTTTCGCCGGATCTACTTTTTTGGCGAACGTCGACGTGCACGAAGGGTTGTTGCCCCCCCCCCCAAACCCCCCCCCCCCCCAACTCGGTCGCCGCCGCTGCCGCCATAGAAATTAGTCCGAGGTAAAGAACGCGAGGAATCTCATCTCCATTGTCCTTGCAAAACGGGGAATGAAATGTTTGATGAATTAGATGTTTTGTCATTTGGATATGTTATTACTCATTTTGCATAAGGTTCTAATATTCTGATGTATATTACAGTACATATTCAAAATAATTATATATTGTAATGTATGTACAGTAAATATCATATATACATGTATATGATGTGATAGAGAGAGAAATATATAGAGAGAAATAGAGAGCGAAATGGACAGACAGACAGACAGACAGACATATGTCATACTTGCGGATAGCTCCATCCATCCATCCTCTGAACTGCTTTATCGACACGAGGGTCCCCATTGCCCTAGCAAATGTTTATTCAACCATTTTCTTAGCCTTGTTGCTTTAAAAAAAGTTTCCTACTTGTATCAAATAATGTATTACAGGATTTAATTTTAGATGTATTAATAGGTACAGAGTTCTGGGTGTGTGCACAAAAGTTATTAGTGCTCCTGATTATCAAGAACTCAAAGGTTATTGCATGGTTTTAAAAAAGTCAACATGAATAAAGCCCTAAATCACAGTTGTAAAAGGAAAAAAAATAAACCATTAACACATATACACAAATAAAAACATCACTCGTTTCTGCACTGTAGTAATTTTATCTGACATAGTGTTCAATTACAGCATAACACAGTCTCTGATAAGTGCACGTTTAATTGATAAATGGGAAAGTATTTATATCCAGGCAAAAACTGGCCAGGTGACTTCTTACAAGAAAAAGAAAAAGGTTGCTGCAGACAGTGCGCTCTATTCAGCAATACAACAGCGTCCCCCGTTGATGAATTACTGGTACTATTTAGGCATTGGTTTTGAAAGTCAAAGCAAATTATTGAACAACAAAATTATGACATTTTACCACATATTATCCTTATGAAAAAAAAGATTTAATTCAAAAGCTAATATGATTAACTACGCACCAAGTGTGAAAATAAAGAGCCTTTTTCCCTTCCTCAGAAACATGCTCTGTGTTTGTGCATGGTGCTCGCTCTGTCTCAACCGAAAAGTAAATAAATGACCTTAAATCGCCTTAAAATCATTCCTCTATCTATATCGTCATCCATTTATGTACACTGGATATAAAATATCTGACAAAATATTCCAAACGCATTAACTATGTTAGGGTCAAGTGAAGATGAAGTTTTTGCCTATAATTCCAAAATGTATGGGACATGCCACAAACACAACATACTAATCTCCAAAAGAACACCACACTGATACGGTGCCAAGGTGGAGGGAATTATGAACAGTTCCATCAAAAGTTTTTAGATTAGTTATCTCATCTTTTTTTTTTTCCACAGAACAATGGCATTAGAACAGGGGGATGTATATGCTGCGTTTATCTATCCATCCATCCATCCATCAATCCATCCCTCCCTCCGTCCATCATTCAGTATGACAGTAGTACAACAGATACCCGCTTAGGGGCGCTAATGTACTTCTCAACAAAGCGAAGAACAGCGGTCCTCAGTTCCAGGAAGTGCCAAAGTTGCGACTCGAGGTCCTCGGCTTCACAGTTTACGCATCTTCCTTCACACCTTGGACTCAAAAGTAAGTTTTTTTCACGACGTGCTGTTTTTCTCCAAAAATTAAAGCGTGGTTACGACACGGACACATGAGGAAGTCGCAGACAAACTATAGTTCACCTTGTGTTCGTCCAAAAGTGACAGCTGTAGGTTTTGTTATTACTGTACTCTGCGTTGGCGGGCAATAGAAAATGAAAGTGATTGGGGAATAGAAAATGAAACTGATTGGTGTTAAGTTTAACTTCAAGACTTAGATAAGGAAAAACTAATTTCCCCACCTACCCACAAATATTAACAGCAACAGGCCATGGCAGAACCCAGAGTGTCTTCCATCGATGGCAAGCTGGCTGAAGAGTTCGCCGCTCCATCGCAAGTGGACGAGGTCCGGGAGAGGATGACCGCCTTCGCCCGGCTCCATGCCGAGGCGGGCCGTTGTGTGGTCCTCATCACATCGGGTGGCACCAAAGTTCCATTGGAGTCGCGCACCGTTCGCTTCCTTGATAATTTTAGTAGCGGGAGAAGGGGAGCGCAATCTGCAGAGTACTTCCTGGACGCCGGTTACGCCGTTGTCTTCCTGCACAGGCATCGCTCACTCTATCCATATGCTCGCACGTTCTCCTCTATCAATGTGCTGGATGCCCTGCAGTTTTCGGGCGGGGATCAGGACCGTGTGGTGGTGAACCCGCAGGTGCTCCCAAACATTGCCAAAGTGCTGAAGAAGTATCAGGAAGTCACAGCCAGCCAACTGCTGCTTCCCGTCGAGTTCAGCACTCTGTCTGACTATCTGCACCTCCTCAAGGCATCAGCACAGGCCCTCAGCAGCATAGGTAGATGTAAACGGATGTCGTGTCAACTTATGTTCACATGTCACTAACAGACCTCTGGATTTTAGGATCCAAGGCCATGTTTTACTTGGCAGCGGCTGTGTCAGATTTCTACATCCCCGCGTGTGACATGCCAGAGCACAAAATCCAGTCTTCCAATGGACCGCTTCAAGTAAGCCAGAAATACATTTAAAACGGTGCACTCTTGCCTTTTAAAAAAATCAATAAAAATGTTAAAAGTCGATATGTACGTACCCTGCTAATGTGGTCTATTTAAAAAAAATCTCAACAATGAATCCCTATCTGCCCACAGCTGAGCTTGAAGATGGTGCCCAAAATTCTGTCCCCGTTGGTGATAGACTGGGCGCCGCGGGCGTTCGTCATATCCTTCAAACTGGAGACGGATGCCGCCATCCTGTTGGAGAAGGCTCGACAAGCACTGGACACATACAGGCACCAGGTGGTGGTCGCCAATGTTTTGGACTCACGGCGGGGCCATGTGGTGGTGGTGACGCCCACCAGCCAACACGAGGTGGTCCTCTCCAAGGAGGACGTCGACAACCAGGTGGAGATCGAGGAGAAGATCGTGACTAATTTGACCGCGGCCCACAAGCACTTCATTGGGCAACAAGTGGGCTGAGTGCCATCGCTGTCATCATCACCTGGATGTTGTCTTGATTCTTAGCTTTGCAGTCGAAGAGGGATGATTCACGAATTGAAAGCAAAGAATCATGTGCAATGTTTGTGTGTAGGTGTCTTGATGCGGTTTCAGAATTATGGATGTTAAGGAGCAAAATAATTTAGGGCGCAGTACTTTCATGCCTCAACAAGTTGCAGGACTTATAGGCTGAGTCAAATCCAACATTTTTTTTACAATGTTTTACACAACCCCACTAGTCTAAACAGCAATCTGATTAATAATGCTTTTATAGAATATGAATGAAGTGGTCCAATCCACACGTTTATCCATCTAACAGGGATGCCATTTATCCGCTTGCTGTTGACTGAAAACGACATCACAGTTGCTCAGGTAACGAACAACCACTGCTCACCTATTTTCTGGGTTTGGTCATGTCGTTCGCAAGCTGAGCCCTTAAGACACTTGTGATGTCATTTTCAGTCAACAGCAAGTGACAAAATAGCCGCTGCCTGAGTTGGATAAAAACAAGTGGATTTTGCTGCTTAATTCATATTCCACAAACGCAGTGTCAATCAGAATGTTTAGACCAGTGGGGCCACATAGAACATATTGTAAAGAAAATTTTGGACTCATGACTTCCCCTTTAGGAGGCCAAGTTTAATTTGTGATCACTTTTACTTTGGATCTATTTTTTTGACATCTGACTTGGCTTGATGAGATCTGAAACCCTCACCTTTATTGAATTACCTTTTGTTGTTACTGGTAAGCAAGTTTAAAAATACATTTGCCACAACCCACGTTGAGTCAAATATAAAATTAAAAAGCCTTGATGAGGACACTGCAGATCGATCGTTATTTTGGCATCACGTCCTCGCATGACCCCTTCTCCCCAAACAATAGTTTTTCTTGAAAAATGTCACCAGTCTCCAAAAATCTATTTGCAACAACCCATTGTAGAGGTCCTTAAAGAGGCCTTTCCAGATATTTCTTATTTAAATGTCACTATTGAACAAAATTATCATTCATATTAAAAGAGTTAGGATTTGAATGTTCATGCTAACTTTAACTGGAATGTTCAATGACTGACATTTTATTATTTCAATGTTGGTTCTCACAATGTTCTTAACCTTTTAACAACGTATTAAAAAGATTGTAAAACGTTTATTCACTTGGCATGATATCAGTTTTGTTATCCAACTATGTTTTACCACAGTTCGATTTTTCAAAATCTTAAACAGATTCCGTGTGACAAAGCTTTGCAGCGCAATGTGGTGTTTCCTTTTGTTACTTGAGTTTGATACTCTTCTTGACACCTGCGCGGATACCGGATAGTTCTCCGCTGTATCTCGTCTCCTCCCGCCGAACCTCACGGACCTAATGAAGAGACAACCGGTCAATATTGAACATAAGCGTGCACTCAAACTACGTTCAGGCGAAGGGACTACACACTTGGCCCTTTCTGCGGATCTTAGCCCGCCTGAACTTCTCTCGGTGCTTGACTCGGGGGTTGCGGTCAATCTTCTTCCTCTTGGGAGTGAGTCCTCTGTTCTTGGCCATCTGCAACAAGGCGTAAAATTAGGATTTGTTTGGAACATTTTGACGTTGGAAAGCACCGTCGTTGAAAAGGGAGGTGGTCTGGCTAGTATTTTTGTTTTATGAAATATTACGCTGGGTTCTGTTTACAGCTTTGATGCTGCGGTTTTGCAGAATCTCTGTGGGGGGAAAAAAGAAAATGTTTCTGTAACTCTGCAAAGCTGAATTGTGTAAGCCTCTTTCGCACAGAGATCCTGCAAAACTTCCACATTGCAACAGCGAATTTGGCATCTATTCGTGTGCATTCTGCATTTTACACGGAACCCTGTGAGAGAGCATAAGCTTCACATAGATCCCGCAAAATTGCAATACAAGAGAACTGCCATTTGCTGTATTTGTGTGGGTTTACGTCTTTTATGCACAACTACCCAGCAAAGCCAGAAAAGCCTCGTTCATACAGAGATTCTGCAAAATGGACCCATTACAACTGTAGAGTTGTCAGCTATTGCTACGACTTTTACGCAGAACCCAGTAAAAGTGGGATATTTCTGTAACTGTTTTGAGTTCTCGCACAACAATACGGCATCCTGCAATGAGATAATTAGATGGCACCGTGCCTACAGCTATTGAATGTTTTTAGAAACAGGTCATCAGATCAAAATGGATTTTGCTAAACAGTGATTTGTGCGACCGTGACTACATAGTTCTTGTGGAAAAATGAAGGGAGATTTTGTTTAGATTTTTTTTATTTTTTTTTTTTATCGAATTGAATTATTTGACTAATCACTGCAACGCTCACTTACCTGGTACGTGATGCCTCTCTTCGCCTCTGAATCTAACTCCTCCTCTTCATCCACATCTTTCATCCTGCAACAATGTCAACAATGAAGAAAACGATTTTTTGGGGGATCCTGAGTTCACAATCCAAACTTACTCTTCAGCTTTCTGAGGTTTGTTCTTCCTCTTCAACTTCATCCTTTCCTCCACTTCTCTGTAGAATCGCAACGCTGCCTCCTCGTCCAGGTCCAAGTCAGAGGCAGTGCCCGTCTCTGCCACCACTTTGCCGGAATCCTGCATCCACAAACGTGCCCTCATTAGCATCTGTTAACCCCCAGTAATGGACCATATGCAAGGCAACACTTCGACACATTTCCACCTGGTGTTCGCTTGTTTCAAGCTACGGTGACGCCATCTGGACGAAAAATATCCTCATTCTTTAGATGTGTGATACAGTATGTGTGGGCTTGTGTAATAAGTACATTTAATAATTCGGCTTTCTAGGTGGAAATGTAGGGATAGCCCTTCCAGCCCATGTTGTGGCGAGCCAGCAGTTTTGTCCAGCGAGTTAACTCGGCTTTTCATTTTAACACGTTTATCTGCCGCTGTTACAAAGGAGACGGACAGTTTATGCATTCATCGAGCCAATTTGACCATGCAACAAAAACACGGCCAGGGTTCAAGCTCCATCCCTCCCCTCATGTCCCGGCTCAGCATGCAGCGAGCGGGGGACTGCCCCCTGCGCTTATGGCAATCGAGAAGTTCTCGAGTCCTGTGAACATTCAACACCGTGCTCATCCTGGCAGTGATTAAATGCAAGTTATTGTTATCATTTTATTGTGGTTGTCGAAGTTCACAACCTCAATTTTTACTGCAGCTGCACCATAGAGCGTAACAATAAAGGCTTTCTAATCCATTTTATTCACTCTTTTTATAGAGCACTTTATGAAAGTGGTGGCTTGTTTTGCGGTCTATGAACAAATTTGAGTTGAACATCTCAAAATGTTGTGCAAGTTTATCCACAAGCAGACCTCATTTCTTGTAAAACTGCAAATGGCTCAATAAATCAAGATATAGATGCTTGGATTGTTACTTGGATAACTGGAGCAATTAGAAAGGTAATTCAGAATTTATGATAACTTGATCTCATTCCAAGAGTTTGAAGCTGTCATTGTTGTCGCTATGCATTAGTTACCCGGAAGTTAGCACGTCGTCGTATCCCAAATGCGGAAATGGTGCATGCACAGTCCATTAGTGCCGATGGGTTTTTTTTTCACCTTGTCATTTTTGGTGGATACGGCAGCTTTCTTCTCAGCCACTGGTCTGCTGGTGATCTCTTCCTCTTGAGCAGCCAGCAGCTTGCTGTACTGCGGTGCCAGGCGGGCATCAACTGAACTCAATTCATTAATGAGCTGCAGGCAAGAAGACTTGAGCTTTACATAGGCCTTAGAACAATTTTCTCAGGTCAATGTTGAACAGCTTTTGTTCCAATGCTCCATACTTCCACCCAACATCCGTAATATTGATTCTCTTCCCACATTCAAATCCCATCTCAAAACCCACCTATTCAAAATCGAATACAAAGTTCAAATTCATCTCTTCTTTTATTATTTATATAATTTTATCTGTGGTTTTATTGTTCTTGTTTGTAAAGTCTCTGAGTGTTTTGAAAGGTGTTTATAAATAAAATGTATTATTATTGTTATTATTTTTATTATTATTATTGTAAACTTCAGCTTTAGATTCGACATCGTGATTCTCTTTGGGTCGGTGTTGAGCAGTTTTTAATTCACTTCGTGGCACTGTAATGCAGGTTTCAGGTTTACAGATGCCATGTCCCGAATCTTCGGTGGGGTCAATGTCAAACTGCTAGTCAGCTTTCGTTCCATAAGGCAAATCGCCAACATGAATTCACATCTCCGTCTTACTGTTGCATTCAACTCATTCAGTGGCAGCCATTTTCACGAATCACCACCCGTTAAGTGCCAACTATTTTAGAGCAGTGACAGAATATTGTGCTAAACAATTATGATCTAGCAGCTATGTTGAAATATTAAGACGCTTTTGCTCCTGAATGGTGAAACTTTGCTGTACACAACAGCTTTACAGATGCCATGTAGATAATCTTTTTCGGTTAAATGTTTTGGACCCCAATTCAACACTTCTTCAGAAACTTCTGCTTTACAGATACCATCTATCTATCTATCTACTATCATGTCATAGTCAAGCCAAGTACAGCCCCTTGGTGACAGCGCCTGTTATTTGATTTCTAATGGGTAAGCAAAGGACCCATCTTTTTGAGATCTGGCCTTCATTATTCAAGCGAAGAACGCAAGCCGGTAATTGATGGTGGAATGGGTGTATTTGCATGGTGTCTGGGTTCCAAAGTTTGGACAAATAGCATGAAACGATGATAAACTAATCCTAGCCAATGAATGAAGAGGTAAAGACTTACATTTCTATAAGTGAGCAGTCGTTCGATGACTGGGTGGTTGTGAGCGGGGATTCGTTTGGCTTTGAGCACCAGGTAGAAGCTGATGTTCGTACAATAACTGAAACGAGAAGCATGAAAGATCAATACTTGGCGAGCGAGACCACTTCACAGTTTGAAACTACTCTACTCACTTGAGGTAAAGCTGCTGTTTTGTCTTCAGGTAGTCGGCACCCTTTTGGAAAAAGAAGCAAAGTAAGATTCGTTCAGTGGAAGCAATGATGTGAACAGACATTCCTAACTTTTAAAGAACACGAAGCGTTTTCCCACAATTCCAAGAGGTTTTCATAACATCTGTGCTTTCATCAATACAGGTATACCCCAAGGAGCAAGAATTACAATAACACAACATATTTCTTGTCTTGCTGTGTACAGTTTTCGTTACACGATGAGCTGGGGTGGAGCTCCAGAGATCAAACTGTAGCTTGCAATGACAGTACTTTATACAATACACTGTATGTAGGTGGTGCACGGAAACAGCAGAACAACAATAAAAATACAACCATCACCCAACAGTGACTTACATTATTACTGTTTTACTTTGCTTATGAAAACCATGCAGATGATAACCAAATAGAGAAGCCGATATATTAAGAATTAAAAAAAATAAGATAATACAACACACAAGTCAAAGAATTAATATACTGTATAAGACGACTAGAGAGAAACTTGGACTATCTGCACCAGACACATTGATTAAGCTTTGAATCAAAAGGTAAAAGAGGTCACCTTTCCCGGTGGGATCTTGCCATTTTTTACCATCTGCATGAGTGGCTGCACCTGGTCCTTCATTTCTGTAAGCTGCACATCAACAATTGCGTTCAGCATCCATCTCACTGGTTGCTTTTGCGAAGCAGCTATATCACTCCCTGTATACCTTCGCCTTGAAGTCCTGAATGAGTTCAAGCAACTCGGGCGACTCCTTATTGAGCAGTTTCATTTTCTCCTTGTGGGACATCTGCTTCAAGTCCTTAACGATGTTCTCCTTTTCCACAACTGTCGCCTCGGTCTGCTCCTCTGGAGCAAACTCCTTTATGTGGAGGCACATGAAACAAGTCGTTACCCCCGAGGGTGATGGCACATTACACAGCAGGTAATTGATGATCTTACAAATACCTGCAAAAAGTTTAAGTCGTAATCCTCCTCGCTGAGATGTTCAGCCAAGCGCTTTTGGATTTTCTTGGCTTCTTCTTCCTCCTCTTCTTCCTCGGCTACCAACTCATCACGAGACTTTCCCTCTGTCAACATAAAATGGAAACATGTTATCGGCAGTGGATTGCTCCACCGAAAATTGATTTTCCTTGCCATGTCCCGATTAAGCCTTAACAATTTTGCGAAATAATCTAATTGGGATTTTTGTTCCTCAATATTGCAATTAATTTGAGACTTCTTTTTAAGGTCTCTTCCAATTGATTCTTGAACAAACAAAAGCAATAAATGAATCTGTATTACAATAAATAATATCAGATTTATTATTAATATTTTGGTTTTGAAGCTTAGGTTATGATACAATAATAATGGCAAATGAAGCAGGAATTATTATGAAAGACAGTTATTTATCTACTTCATGTAGAGACGTTACATGTAAGTTACAAAACACTGACTTCCAGTCATTTAAGCGATCACGACGACAACTTTACAAAATTCAAGTGCAGTAAAACCATAAATCAAACGACCGTAATAATGCAAACAAATCTATGAGTCATTTTTTCATGAAAAAAATGATATGGAAACGTGGACTGCACTTCTTATGCAGTAAACTTATTTAGACGATCCATCTATCTATAGGTAAAATATGACGCAGATTTTTTTCCCCCCATAAAACCTCAACCTTTGCAATTTGAAATTTACATTCTACTGCATTGTAATGTCAATTTGAATTTGATTGATAACAACCCGCAACATGATATAAAAAAATCCAGTCTTCTCACTTGTGGCCACATAGTCGGAGTCATAGAACATCTTCTTCTTGGTGCCCCATGCTAATTCATTGGGAAGCTCTGAGGAAGACAATACAAACAATGTTAAGGGAGCTTTAAGTACACCAGAATCAGTACCTGGTGGACTCATGTCTCACCTTCTTCTTTCTTGCCCTCGAGATCGCTCTCCATGTCAGTGCCTTCTTCATCCTCACTGTCTTCCTCATCATCAAAATCATCGTCGTCATCATCCATCTCGGAATCATCCAAGGCCATCACTTCCTCCTGCAGAAATAAACACAAATTTTCTCTGGAACTGTTATGAGCTAATGATAAACTCCAGAACGAAAATGGGATCAAACCTCATCATCCAGCTCCTCCTCATCGCTCTGCAAATTAACTCCGCTGTTGAGGAGTTCCTGCGTGGAAAAGACCAAAATATAGACACAGTTAAAAATGAGTCATAAAAAAAAAATTAAAAAAAAACCACACAAATGATCAAAGCAAGTAAATAGTCAAAGATGAAGTAGCCCATTAGGAGTAATCAATAGTTTGAGTCATAAGTGGAAGAGGAAAGGCACCATCGAACAATGCTGTCTACTTGTAAGCATGACTAGTTTTGTCTAAATGGCGCTGGACAGCTTTTGTGTTTGATCGCAACAGTAAATTGCATTTTAAATGACATTGGATCCATGAAAAGGTATAATGACTTGAAAACGTACCTCAATCTTCTCATCGTGAAACTCATCGATTTTGTCCTTGGAGTTCTGAGATGACAAATTTAAGAATGCAGGATCAATGCAGACATTTTCATTCATATATGATGACAATTAATTGCTACCACACAACAGCAACTACGAGAATGAAAAAGGGATGGAAATTAAACCATAAAGGCTTTAGGAATAGAACTTTTGTCATGATAATTTCATATGATGTACTCACCATTAATAGTGGCTAGCCTGGTACCTTTTCCCGAATTTACTCATCTTATGGTTATGCAGTAAGTTAACAAAAATATTTTGGTGATGCAGTCATAAAGCGGTGTCAAAAATCTTTATAATTACAACTGTTGTGCTTGGTTGCCATGGTAATGGACAGAAAACGGCTAAAGTGAAGTTGCAAGCACCGAAGGGAGCGATGGACCTTTTGATAAGGTGCGCAGCCGTATGGTCGCAAAAATCTGGTAGTTTGAGCGTGGCAAGTGGCAGCCAACTAGTTAAGACTAAATCAACAGCCTCAGTGACTTTAATATATAAATTCCAATTTCAACCTGTGATCAAACCCGAACATAAACAGATGCTATGAATAGTCGAAAAAGAATTGAAATCAGAAAAACACTACTTACGATATCAGGGACAGCTATGTTTTTGTATCCCTCTGGGTCACCTTCATCATTCTGTTGCTTTTTAATTGGCCTCTGGACCTTTTTACGCCTATTAGCAGAAAAACAACATGGCAGAGGGGGGAAACATGAATGCATTTTGTCAACCATTGTGCGACGTAATGCGTCATAGAGATTAAGCTGTTTTGCCTTTAGAAAACATACAGAATGACAGTAATAAATAGAATTAAAAGAAACAATTTTTGTCACACTTTACATGAATTAAACGGCCATTGTGCTGCTGCCCAGATTGGCAAGAGCGGCATAATACAGACAGAAATACTTCACGACAGGGGTGCCCAACCGTTTTTGACCAAATATCTACTTTTGAAGTAGCCAACCTCCCGCGATCGACCCATTCCTACATACGCGCGCAAATGAATATTTTAAAACATGTAAAAATATATTCTTATCTAGTTATATGTGAGTGCAAAGATGTAAACGTACCAAGGCAGAGAATGCAGGAGAACCCAAATGCAAGAGGCTTGAATAACACGATATTTAGAAGATAACCCGATTTTAACCCTTATATTATGTTAAAGAACGTTTAGAGATGCCTCAATTTTGTACGACTTATATGTCGTCTAAATTTGTTGAAGATTTAGTCGATTGAAATGTTACGAAACTCTTGTCGACTAAAATGAACGATAATTGTTAAATGTACGACTTAAGTTAAAAATCGTTTGAAGCAAACAATAAAGTCGGTTTAAAAACACTGTACGTTGTAAACTGTTACTTTTGTTATGTCCCGTTAAGTAGACGTGACTTTACGTTGATGTTCGCTAACCCTACCCAGACTCACCTTAATGCTCGAACCATTGTGCAGGAATTCAATACAGCATCTGACAATAGAGGCAAGCAAAACGTTAGCTATGTTCAGAACAAGTGATAAGTTACACTACTCGGTGCGTAGACAGGCTGAGTAGTATACATTGAACAACTGGCTATGGTCTGAACATGTGCTTCCGCAAATTCTTCTTCTTCAGCGTATTGATGAAGAGTGACGTGAACGATTACGCGAGTAGCGCCATCTGTTGTACTACAAGGGACTGTTTCGTTGATGCTTTTTAATAATTGAATAATTTAATTGATACAGTAATGAGCTCACGGAACGACAATAAGTTAGGATATTTATAATGGGAATACAAGGAAACCCCAAGTGATGTTACATTTACGAAAACATGTTTTTACATATGCTTATTTAAACGTTTAAACAAATTAGCAAAATCCTGGTTCAGATCTATGGTCTGTGGTGCTGCATACATTTAAGATAATCATGGCTAATATTAAAAAGCGCTGCTTCACGTCAGACAGGATTGTCAACTCAAGACTGAAGTGTACTTATGGCATTTGTGGGAAGCATGAAGTGTATAGGTATGTTGGAAATATTTTTGAAGTACAAAGCACGGTGGAGGTGTCGTTAACATGTCAACCTCACATCTCTGAGGTTCTTGGTTCAAATCTTGTCTCCAGCATTCTTGTGTGGAGTCTGCTTGTTTTCCTCCTTTGCATCCATCGTTTTTGGACAGCATTGCCAACATTTGGGCAAGAGAAGGAATGTGTCCTTTGGATTCTTCACCATCCATTTGCATACAGCACATACCAAAAAACAATCACTCACACTCACAGTCAGACAATTTCTCACACTCACATACATGCCTATGGACACTTTACATTCTTCAATGAACCTAAGACTCATGTTTGTGGAATGTGGGAGGAAGTCATAGTGCTGTACCTGGATAAAATGAGAGCTGAGTGTTTAACCTCTTGCTGGTGAGTCAGACATGCTAACCACAAATACCGGTACACTGTACTGCTATAAATTGCAATCCATTAACCATTTTCTATAGTAAAGGGCATTTTCATTCAAGGGCATTTACACAGAGAGGACTCGCAGTCTTCACGTTGTAAAATTGTCACATACCAACATATTAAAAAAAAAAACAGAATCACATCATTTGACATGTTACAGGTAATAAAAGCAAAATGTCCTCGTTGGAGTCACACGTGAGCTGGAGCCTATCCTAGCTCATTTGGGGTGGGACAAGCAGGGTCACCCTGAACTGGTTGGGCAGCCAATCACAGGGCTCTTGGAGACAAACAAGCCATCACCCTCACGTTCATACCTGTGCACAATTTGGAGTCTTCAATTAACCTAACATGCATATTTTTGGAATGTGGCAGGAGGCCAGACTACCAGGAAAACATGAGAACTTCAAAGTGAAGGCGGAAGCTAAGATTCCAAGCCCAAATGCCACAACAGTGACGGAGACATGCTAAACACGTGTCCACAAAAATAAAGTCAATCCACTTCTTGATTTGAGTCAGCCTTTTTTCTTGTTCGGGTGTTTAATACTACAGAGGTAACAGAGGTTTTCCAGTTCCTTTCAAGAGAGATAGAGCTTTGTTATATGATACGGCAGCTCATTCCTCTTCCCCTTTTCTTTCCCTTAGAGGCCTCCAACTCAAATCCAGGGCGAAGCTCCGAGGTCTAGGTTTAGAAGCCTGTGGAATTCTTTGCAGGGCTGACTTGATCACATTGTTCCTCCTTTTCATCAGGATTAAGCCTGGTGTCATTTGGTCCGGGTCATGATACTGGATATTACAAAAAATGGATTTTAATCACATTAGGTCAGATTATAAGCAATGCAATGAAATGCAGCAGCCAGGTCTTACATTGGAATTGAGCCTCGGTACAGAGAATCTTCGCTCATCTGGAGTTGGGTCAGCGCTGGGTGTATCCGTGTGGAGGTCCACCATGGACTGGGTCATCTCAGACATATTGGTACTGGAGCCTTTCCTGAATAGTTCTGCTCTGTTATTCTGAGGTTTAAACCTCTTTATAAGGTCATTCAGGGAGTGGAAGCTCTCGGATTGCGGCACCCTCAGAATTAAGGGCTTCTACAAGCAGAAACATTCAAATAAATCTTCAAATTTGAAACAAAAAACTTTTTTTTGCGGCAAATCATTGGTGCACTATCAAACTGGGGGTTGTCAAAAATACAGGTTGGTGTATTCCAAATTTAAGTAAAGGATTTCCTTGCACCCCACTTTTCATGACAAATCCTCAAATGTATCATCAAATTTGATGATCTACTCCACCCACTTTAGATGGCGTAGTTAAAAAAAAAATCTTTCTAGTGTACTAGCCTCCAATCGGGGCTTTCATTTCCCCAATAGAAAAGTATGAAGCCTGGAATTTGTCCAAAATGTTTGTTTAAACCCAAATGGCTAACTGATTATTAGATTTCCATGTGTACTTGGATCTTTAAAACTGCATCCTGTTACAAAAGAACGTTTTGGTCACTCTGAGTAACAGGTCAATTCTTTCATATTTTTCAGACTTTTGACTATTGGGTGAGTTTTCAGGTGGAGACCCAAAAAAATGCAAACATTTAGAATTTTTCTAAAATGTGACTCGTTTGTTGGCTGAATAACAATGAAGACAACAATTCCAAGAAGGCCTGAAATTCCCTGGCGCTACATATTGATTACTTGCCCTGCTTCACTCTCATCTATTGCCATAAAATTTTCATGTACTGTAGAAAAACTAAAGTTTAAAAAAAAAACACACCAAAATATGTGCACTTCATGATAATTAAGAATTAATCACTGACCCAAAAAATTGGCCTCGGACCCATTTTGGGCAGTGCCCCACAATTTGCAAAACTTAGCTTTTAACAGTATTGGCTTACTCTTGAGGCGGCTATGTTTTCTATGCCGGAGCTGAGGTCGTCGAAGCCGCTCTCCTCTTTCACATTGGGATCGGGCCTTGCACGGCGTCTTTCCCTCATAGAGGAAAATAAAAACTCGTTTTGCCCCAAGTCGCTGTCTCTGTTGTCGCGCCACGCTGACAATGCTCTGTCTTCTGTGGAGAACTGTCGGGATGCAGCTTGTTCTGTCTGACGTTCTGCCCAACTGGAAATGAAGGAAATATTATTTTGACATATATACTGATTTAGGTTAAATCAGAATGGCCCTCCCCCTCTATTTTTACCCTATTCCTGCAGTTTATTTGGGGGAAAGACTGTGTTGTCTTTTAACATTAACATTTTGTCAAAAAGTACATTTTTATATTTTTAAAACATGTTACAAATATCTGTCCTATCAAGCTTACTTGGAAATTTTTGCGTTGTCTGGCATACTGTTTATCATTGGAGAGCTGTCCCACACCCTATTAGGTACAAAAACAAGCGTCTCTCAAAACTGTGTCACACATTCATACATCAGACTCATCAATTAATACAACAAAGAAATTTGATTTCAGATATTCAGTGCTCTGCAAAAGTCCCAGGCCACCTTAAGATTGGATTTTTTAGCAAATCTACAGTTTAATGATCATGCCTGGCTAGAATGCCACTCATAAGAATGTAGCCCTCTGTAAAAGCTCTCATGTCACCAAAAGTAGTAGGCTACTTCGTAGTTCGTGAAGAAAGACGAATAAACTCCTTCGGACAATTGTCATTCTATGGTTGGGGGCAGACTGCCCCATCATTGATGAGGTCAAACAGTTGAATGCGATCTTTCTTCAAGATTTACGGATATTCTGTTGGGAGTGGGGTTAGGGCTACAGTGAA
Organism: Hippocampus comes; assembly: GCF_001891065.2. NCBI lineage: Eukaryota > Metazoa > Chordata > Actinopteri > Syngnathiformes > Syngnathidae > Hippocampus > Hippocampus comes. The sequence goes on from NW_017806002.1 coordinate 697,223, forward strand.
AAAAATGGATGTATTGAATTTACTCAATTTTATTTTATCAAGTGGGCTGCATGAAATGAAATAATTTATATCCGGATGTAATTTTAAGTTGTTAGTACCAACATAAAAGTCAATATTTAAATATTTAAAAATGTATCTGGATCTTTCTGTGTAGGGTTGGTTACATATAAGGATGTGGTTGGGGTTTGGGTTACGGTTTGTGTTACAGACTGGATAGAGCAGAACTCCTCTTCCTTGAGGGCTGGTTATCTTATCAGACAATCAGCAAGGTATGCAGACGCTGGACAACAATCTTGATCACTTGAATCAAGTGTGCTGTAGCAGGGACAGATGAGAGACATCCAGTAAACCGGCTCTCGAGGAACAACACTGAAAACCCCTGGGTTAGAGATTAGGTCAGGGCAAAGTTTGTCTCCCTTTTTGAAACTGAGAGCTATTTCTTGAATATTGATTTATACAAAGGGCTCCCAATTTAATGGAACACTTTAAATTGTCCTGAGGTGTGAATGTGAGGGTGGATGGTTGTTTGTCTCTGTGTGCCCTGCGATTGGCTGGCAAGGGTGTCCCCCGCCTACTGCCCAAAGACGGCTGGGATAGGCTCCAGCATGACCCGCGACCCTTGTGAGGATAAAGCGGGTCAGAAAACGGATGGATGGATGGATGGTTATGGTTGAGTTAAGGTTTAGTTTAGCAGGGTTTTTTTGAATAATTTACTGTTTGTGAAAATGACTTAAATGAAAAACAAAATAGTACAAGAAAAAAAATTAATGGTGACCTAAGACTTTTAGCACTGTAGATTTTAAGGTTCGGGTCTAAAACATCCTCAACATCTCATCTGCGTTGTTCGTACCTTCTCGTGGTCATCGGGTGAAATCCATTTTGAGTATAAGTATCCAAAGCAAGTGTGTTTTTATCAAACTTCACATCAGTACGCAAGGGTGTTTCCTTTTCCTCAATTTCCGAGTCTTCAAAAAGACTATCCGGGAAGCTTTCTCTGGTAATAACACCCATGGCCTCCCAGTCCAGATGGGTGTCCATCGGTGGCGAAGGAGGGTTGAGGATCTCTTGAGTCACGTGGAAGTGTCTTGGAGGGCTAGGGTCTTTGAAGTCATTTTGTTGCTCAGTCATTTCCACGTGGGGAACAGCATACTGCAACAAGTTGGGAACCGGGGCAGACGCCGCAAACAGGGTCCGAAACTCTTTGTCGAAGCTGTCCACAACCGAGCCAGTGATAACGGTGATGAGATGCCGGTGTAAGTGAGCATCGGTCCATGCGAGGCTGTCGAGGATCAAGAAAACCTGTTATAACATCATCACTTGTTATACCAAGAAACCTTTTTGATATGAACGTTTTACCTGTAGCTACCATGAATTACTCTCTCCAAATCCACCAGAATGAATTTGTCTTTCAACTCCCCAACCATCATCTTTCCCTTGCTCGAACAGAAGCTTTTACCTCCAAGTACACGAACCTGAATATTCTGCCATTGAAGGTGAAACATAACATTAGGAACATTGGTAGCAGCCAACACAAGATCAATTTCTGCTCAGTGACTGTAGGCCGGGAAGTGAGGGTGAATGGTTATCTGTCTCGATCCTGCGACTGACTAGTGACCAATCACGGGTGTGGTCTAGGCTAGGATAGACCACAGCTTCCTGTGAGCATGCTCTAGGCCCTTAGGAAAACAGGGGCCTTAGTAAATGAAAGACTGAAATCACAGGACCCAAAGAAAATAGCACCTTGGGAACAGGAGAGCCTTTGAATTTGGGAGCTTGGCAGCATATATTTATGCGAATATGAATATTTGGAACATCGGATCATAGGAAGTTAGGATATTTGACATCTCTGAGAATATGACAATATTGGGGCCCTGGCAATGTGGGATACATGGTACTCAAGGAGTCGGACACATAAGAAGCAAGGGTATACTGATGTCATAAAACATGTGGCGTAGGATACATGGAGGCCTTGAAATTCTGAAACTTCATACCATAGAACTCTCGGAATATGAGACTTTGGAAACCTATAGCCATTGGAAAGGTTTTGGTTCTGGAACCCGGCAGATATGATACCTAAGACAGAGGTTTATGAGTATACAGACTAGCGGGTTGGACCCTGGTCTGCTTAAGTCTTGGATAAATGCTTTCAACCCTGGAAACATGTTACTGAGGACACAGTCCTGGGAATTTTGTACTTTGAATTATGGGTCCCAAGGACAATTGAGCCATGTCAACATTGCATTATTGGATTACGGGACAGTAGGAACACTTGACTTCAGGAAAATGTGGTTCTAGATACAATGAACCATACAAACACAAGAAAATATGTCCTGATTACATGAAAGGCTGCATGGATACATGGGTCTATCGAATCATTTTGTCCTCACATTAAGAGCATATTCTGATGATTCTGCAACAGTAACTGTAAGTCTGTACCGAATGCTGTGCAACCGGTTGAACTGCAATACTATGCTGGCGGGACCGTGATTACAGAGGTATGCGATGTGTCATAACTCAAGTGCACAATGCGGTATATCAAGTTGAAAAGCTTTTTTGAATTTGGACCACTTCCAGCAGTTATAAGCTAATCTGGTTGAGCGTGTCTATTTTCAACTTTTTGTACTTTTTGTACTCGAGCCCAACTCACCGGATGTCCCAGCCTGTGGAGTGTGTACTTCTCCTCAACAGTTCGTTGGTTGAGGATAATGTAAACCGGGACACCCCTGGAGGCTGCGTCATGTAAATCCCCAATGATAGTGCTGTCTGTCAGTCGGTCAGTCACAATGGCAAGTACCTGCAGTGTAAATCAGGACATAGCCTTGGAAACAGCTCTATCCCTGCTGAACGCTAAAATATTAAAATCCATGTAAAGGATGCATACTTGGCTGGCCTTCTGCAGATGCCGTCGGATGACCTCTCTGATGGAAGGTTCTCCCTCGGCGGGGGGATTCGTGTAGACTGCAACGTTTTCCATGCGCACCCAAGGCGCCTCAGGCCAGCCCAACGCCAAACTCGGAGCGGGCACATCTGAGTAGGACGGGAAGTAGGAGGAGGTGAGGTCCGCTTCATCTGGGTTGACGTTCCCTCCATTCTCCTCTTTTTGAAGTGGGGTAAAGTGAAAGTCCTGAACCCAGCTGGTTATTTCGCTAACCTCATCGGGAGACAGGAAGGAGCCGGAGAGCTCTGTGCCGACAGAGTTGTAGAAAGCTTTGGGACCTTCGCACAGGAGTTTCTCCATGGAATGTCGCTCTAGCTCTGAGTAGAGGAACTCCGGCGAAGACGGCTTTACCGGCAGGAACACTGCATCCTCATCCAGACTGGCCTCCTGAGAGCCCGGCATGGCTGCAGCCTCTGTGATGAAATAGTCGGTTTCTCAACTACTGATCCCGTCTCATGTAAGCCATCGGTCCAACGAGGCGCTGATCTGGAGGATCAAATAGTTGACAGGAAAGACATCCAATGGTGGCTGCAGAGAGGAAGTTTGTATGCCGTCGTCCTCCACAACTCATATTGCCCTTAAACAGAAAGCCGCGGAGGAGACTCATGCAGTCGGTGCATTTTTCCGTTGTCGTTTTGTCAAGCTCACCTTCAGTGGAGCTTGTGTGACTCTGTGGTTCTCGCTTGACTTGTTCCCACCCCTGCCTGTCATGTCAGTCAGCCTTCCACTCCTTGTGGGCCACATTGTATTCAGATTCCATAAATTCTGTGCCGCTGACAGATTTCTTCGCCGTTCGCAATCGCCGACATCTTTGCCTCCCTGCGTTCACTTTTACACAGGAGCACATTAATTCATAAACATTTTCGTCGTCTGCATAATGTGTGTGCATTTTGCTCAGGCAGAAAAAGTGTCAAATAGACTTTCTCGAAAATATGTCATTTTAATATTTTAATGTCTTTTTGGACTGGTCCAGCCTGATCGCAGCTTTGTCAATCCAGAATCACTACCCACTTCTGTTTTGCAGAGCACATTTCTCAATACTGCCCGGGGAATTCATTCGTTCCCCATTTCTGAATTCTTGCTGCTCTGCCAGGGAAAATGCTGACAAAATACTTGTCGCTATATGTTGAAAGATGACCAACAAAAGGTAGACACGCCCTTATCTAATACATTCAAACAGCACGCTGTCTCTTCTCCTGACGTCAGCAAACTCCCTGACGTCAGCAAAACCACCCAAGTCTTACTTGAAAACTTTGATTAATCTTACATGCGAATACATTGACATCGCAACAAGTCTGGTGAGTTGCAAGGAAGCATGAACCGGTTGAAAATATAAAATAAACAAGTGAGTGGCTGAGTGATTCTAGAAGGCCTTATTAGCCTGTACTGAAAAGGGAAAAAAAAGCACTAGATTACAAGCTGTGAGAACATTTTTATCGGAGAATAAAAATAAAAATATACCATTTTAATAAAAGTAATAACACAAAAATCTAAAGGAATTATGAATTTTCTGTCGTAGTGTTAATTTGACACCATGTAACACACCTTGCCCGCTCAGGTTTTACACCAAACAGAATTAAGGGCGCAATGAAAAAGAAACCAAATATTATGAGGTTGAATACAAGAATGATTACATAAATAAGAATTTTAAAAATACATTTTTTTAATTCTTTGAGGATTTTTTTTAGATGAATAGTTTCTGAGTCATAATATTCTTTCAAATGAAGTTTTGAAGTAACGAGTTCCCATTTTTTCCACAAAAAAATATTGCAAGAAAAAGAAAAGTTGACATTCAATGAGAAAAAATCTATTTAAAAAAACAGGACCTTTGTTTCCTTTAAAAAAAACAGAACAAATGTAATCTTGCAATTTAAAACAATTAAAAAAAGATATCCTTTTGTGTACTTCTTATTTTGCTTAGTTCCAGTTTGTCCGTGATATTCCTTGATACTGTTTCACTGGAAAAGACATTTGATGTTTGAAACTTTTGAGGTGTCAAAGATTTTTTTAAATTCAAAGAATCCCCTCTGGAGTAAGTTACTCGCAGAATTTGATGCAAAATACAGCAAGCAATGTGCAGTATGCATAGATTTACTGGCGTTTTCCTTCATGTGTGCACAGCTTGCATTTTTTTCTTACAGATTTTCACAGGGTACGACAACATGGCCCTTTCAGTCCTTCTGATTCCCACAAATGTTAAAGTTGTGTGTTTTCATTCCTTCTTTCGCAGGTGTCCATACAGGACGCCACTGATCAGCAGGAGGGGGACGCACAGCCACGCCAGGATGAAGCAATAACCGAAGCGACCTTTGCCCAGATCTCTGGAGTCGTTAAGAATCTCCTTTCTGTGAAAGGTGAAGATGAGGCACGCTGCAAAGTCGGTGAGGCCTGTGAGAGTAACAGGAAAAGTTGTTGTAGGAGCATATAATGAGAATTTTGATTTAATGACAATATAAATTCTGATTTACAATGACCATTTTTAGTTTTGTTTCACTGATTGATTGAATTCGGTTGATTGACAGGCTTGACTATTTGATTTGGGAGTGGCGATGGGCAGCCTGGGAAAAAGGGGGAAACAGGTGGATAAAGGGGTGTGGCTCAGGTAGAACACCAAGTATGGGGCAAGCAAGCCAACAGTTTTCAACCTGTTCAGTTCTGTCTCACTAGCCATCTCAAGTCTATTTTCTGTCCTTTTATTGTACCATCGAGAGGCAAAAGAAATTCATATTTAACATCTTGCACCGGATTCCTCATTTGTTTTCTGTTGGTCAAGCATTTCGCAAAGCTATACTAGCCCTAGCCTCAGAAGCGTCAATTGAAGGATTGCCAATACAGTTGTAAATAATATTATATATAAATAAAAAAATCCACGTGGCGGACTTCTGTAGCTGTCTATTGAACACTACCAGGAAATATGAATGAAAATTAACATTCAAAATAAAAAATAATTAAGTACTATTGGAAAAATGATTTCCACCACAATAATTTGTATTAAATAATGGAAAAAAGTATGTCTGTTTAATAAAATAGAATTAAATTAAATTCAGAAATCAATGTGTAAAACAAAATAATGCTCATTATGTCTACCACAATATGAATTATGCTTTCCAGAATAACAAAATACAATCATATTAACCAAAAAAATAAGCATAAATAGATATAATTAAAAGAATATAATCACTGCATACTATGAAATTGTAAAACAAAATTGTTTATACATTCATGTTCAAGGGAAAAAAATTATCACTAAGTGTAAAGTAAATGGAAAATCTTAAATCAGGTAATTAGAAATAGCTCTAGTAAAGTCGATTATCCGGAGTACTTTATGAAAGATAAAAATACCATTATTGAGGATACTGCACAAATAGCAAAGGAATTTAATGAATATTTTGTTAATATTGGCAGCAACTTAGCAAAACAAATTCCTGATCCAATAAATTGTTTTGAAATAGATAAATACATAGAAAAAAATTCTTCCACAATGTTTCTTACTGCAGTGAATCAAAATGAAATATTAAATATTGTAAAAACATATAAAAGTAAAAAATCAACTGACTGTTTTAATATTGATATGACAATAGTAAAACAGATCATAGAAATTGTAGTGCGACCTTTTACATACATATGCAACTTGTCATTTCAAGCAGGTATTTTTCCATCAAAAATGAAAATAGCTAAAGTCATTCCAATTTTTAAAAGTGGAGAAAAAAAATTCTTCACAAATTATAGACCAATATCACTGCTACCACAATTTTCAAAAATATTAGAAAAATTATTCTCTCACAGACTTGACAACTTTATAAACAAACACGGGCTGTTAAGTGAAAATCAATATGGCTTCAGAGAAAAACGTACAACCTTAATGGCAGTAATGGAGTTTGTGGAAGCAATAGCAACTAACATAGACAATAGGGAATTCACGGTTGGGATTTTTTTGGATCTGAAGAAAGCTTTTGATACAATAGATCATACTATATTATTGAATAAATTAGAGAGATATGGTATCAGAGGTATAGCATATAAATGGATTGAAAGTTATTTAGAAAATAGATATCAGTATGTGCAATTCAACAACCAAAAATCCAACTCACTGAAGATTACCCATGGAGTGCCACAGGGATCAGTGCTTGGACCAAAATTATTCATTCTATATATAAATGACATCTGTAGTGTTACAAAACAATTCAAATGTGTCCTATTCGCTGATGACACAACCTTCTACTGCTGTGGAAAAAATATGGAACAACTCCTGAAAACTGTGGAAAATGAATGAACCAAATTAAAAAACTGGTTCGACAGAAATAAACTATCTTTAAATTTAACAAAAACTAAGTTAGTTATTTTTGGCACGAGACCAATTAAAGACCAAGTTAAAATAAAGATAAATTCAATTGAAATAGAAAGAGTTTATGAAAATAAGTTTCTTGGACTAGTAATAGACACCAAACTATCCTGGAAGCCACATATTGATAATGTTAAAAGGAAAATATCCAAAACCATCGGGATACTCCATAAAACTAAGGGTCATGTTATTGTATGTTTTATATATGTTCAATAAACAAACAAACAAACAAACAAGGGAAAAAAATGGAATCGTGTCTGACTGTTACTATTTCTACGACATTATACATTCTTCTTCCCAGAAAATTACAATAAAACGAAATGAAGTGAAATTATCACTAAGTGTAAAGTAAATTGATACGGTACTCTCTTCTCAGTTAAAAAGGTGATAGAGAAATCTATGAGCAAAATTGTATCATGTTTAAAGTTTCATTTAATTTGGGCAAGTCTCGACGTTTGGGTGCGTATCCAGCACCCCCAAATGCCTGTGCGCAAAGGCGTCGGCCGTCTGGGTGGAGGACTTTTGAAGTCCACAATTATCACGTCAAAGCAAGGGGCCGAACAGAGGGAAGATGGCTAGACTCGGTCACAAAGTGGGAATAAACAATTCAGGAACAAAGCGTTGTTGAACATCAAAAGACAGTTTGAGAATGCCTGTCACGCCCAGGCGGACATTTGTCATCTGCAAAGTCTGCAACTTGTTGATTCATTGTAGACCAGACAGAAAGGCGTCAACCTACCCGTGGTTCAAAGCTTAAACCAAGGTAACCAATCACTACCGAAGGGCCGGACCCGGGGCGTGGTATGCAAATATCGGGGGCAGTGTTTTTCTTGTATTTTGCATAGGTAAAACAATAAAAGTTCAAACTGGCGGACAGGGAACTCTGAGCGTGATTACCGGGGCAACAACCGTCATTCCCCCTCAGAGATCCCTCCTGCCGTTAATGAAGACAATTTTCCCTGTGTGCCGAGTCATTTCTTTAACTTTGTCTGAGAAAAACTCTGACAAAAGGTGAAATGAGAAAATGCAATTTCAAAACATTCAGTTGAAATGCAGTAAAAAAAAATTCTGAATATATATATATATATATATATATATATAAATGCCCATTGGTAATCTTGCGGTCCCTGTGTATGTATGAAAAGTAAATTTACCTAAGTTAAGCTTTAAATTATATTACAGCAAATTTTACATGCACTTTATGTGTATTCACACTTCGCAGTAAAAACCAAATAAATTAAAAATACACCCTTGCTATAAAAATAAATAAATAAATGTGTAAAAACAACTATTGTCTTTTCACATTTTGCATGACGAAAACGAACATTAATCAATAATAACAATAATAATAACAATAATAAGAATAACAATAGTAATAATAAGTACCTGCAAAGGCCTGACAGAGTCCCGTCAAGTAGAAGAGCCCACCTTTGGACATGGTGAAGAGTTGAGCCGCAAACACCAACAAGGAGATGGACGAGAAGACCACGGACAGCACCATGAGCGCTTGCACCGACTGCAGCCAGTCTGGAACGAATGAAGACCAAACAGTTTTTAAACGTGAAGCACTGAGGACACCATGGGGTCGTGCAGAAATGCAAGTGATCATTTACCACTTTCATTGGTGGCGGCGCACAGCCACGTATCTGAGGCATTGTCATGGAAACAGTTGTACCACAGGTCGCTGATTTCTGAATTGTCCCAGACCCACCAGGACTACACACACACACACACACACACACACACACACACACACGCACACACACACACACACACACACACACACACACACACACACACAGTAAGTAAAGTCTATTTATAGAGAACATTCAAAAACAGAACACACTGAGCAAAGACAACGAATTCAATTGTGTCGTCATTTAACAGGAAGTTATTTGCTTTTCAGATTTGAATTGTTTCCAATCTAAAAGATGCTACATGGTGTTTCTGGATTTAAGTCAGAAGTACAGTTGGGAGTCTTCTGCATAGAAGTTAAATGAAATTATGAGATTATGTTTCCGAGGAGGGGAGCACGTAAAAGATTGAAAAGCACTGGACCAAGAATGGAACCCTGGGGGACACCAAAAGAAAAAAGGCTTGCACTTAACACTTCCTGTACAAATAATACTTGGAGCTTGGCAAATAATTTTACTTCTAAATATTTTAATTATATGTTGTTTACTCTTCCTTGTACTTTAATAACAGTTTCAAAAATTGAAATGTCACTTAAAGGGGAGGTCAAGTCAACAAATTTCTTTGCAATAGATGTTGAATATGGCCCCGAGATGAACCCCTGACCTCTGAGTTATTATGTGGATGTACTTTGTAGTCGGCCACCCTGTTGCCAATTTTAGCGTTATTTTTGTTGTATTATAAGGTGGCTAACTTAGTTAATGTCAAAGTCAATTCAGGTTATCCAGTGGCAACTGTTTTTGCCTTGTGTGCAATTTTTCTTAAAATAGATCTGTATATTAGTTTGACTTTATTTTATCTTATTTTTACATTTGAATGATAGTTTCGGGAGTAAAAATGTTACTTTTAAGAATGAGTAAATGTTTTGCAATGGAGGAGCCGGTGAGTAGTTTTACTTTATATTTGTCTTACTGAACATTTACTAATTTTACACTTTGTCAGTCATGAATGTTTACTTTTATGGCAGTCAAGAATGTTAAAATGTCATTGAAACCATTGCCAGATAGATTGACAATTGACACCTGATGAGTAGTTTTACTTCATTTTATTTTTACTTAGTTGTATTACGCAAGGGTTAACTCGTTTTGTTGGTTTTTTCTCACGTAATTAAGACTGTTAAAATGTTAAAGAGCTTCAAAAGTTTTCAGAGAGGTGGAGCAGGTGAATTGCTTTGACATTTATTTCCATGGAGCACTGTCTGGCGCCATCTACTCGACAAAAAGTGCCACTTACCTTCTCCAGCGTAGCCACGAGGAGCATGGACAAAGTGACAAGATGCAGCACGGTCAAGGATATGAGGAGAAACACCATGGCTGAAGTTGCTATAATAAAACCAAAAACACATATTATTGGGCAGTACCTTGAGGAAGTGGTGCAAGTGGCCCGTTTATGAATCACAGCTCAGCTTCCTCAAAATGTCTCCAAGATGAGGGGTGGACTCCCGAAAAAAGCCTCGATCTCGTGACTCTCTCCCCTCAACATCTTTTATTTATTAGAGCAATTATGAAGACGCTTCCCCCTACTCTCTCATCTTTCACTTTGGTCTCCATGACTTCACAACCCACTTACTCATAACTTTTTTTTTTTTTCCACAAAGGCATGAGCAGCAAGATTGTGTCTTACGCGCCCCGGCCCCTGAGCTTCAAAAAACCCATTCAAAAGGTCCCTTTATTCCAAACAGGAACAGCGATTGAGACAAGCTGAGACCAGAGAGAAACACATGGTATCTTTCTATGTTGCCATTTACAGTGCTATCGAGGATTTGGAACTTACAGTTCGTTTTAAAACTGAGATTTTCCACTGAACTTCATCTTCATTGCATTAAGTACATGTTACGGCGTTAGAAATGGATATAAGTCAAGGTCCAACACTTTTTTTTTCTTTTTTTCAGGAAATTAACTGCAAGCAGGCACAAACAGATGTGAGTTTGCTGAGAGGGTGGACATTCTTGGTATGCATTACTATTTTATGAGCACATGGTGGACCTTCACTGAGCAGCATGGATCGCTGTATTGTGTACTGTTTAACCAATATATTTCCAATCTGAAAATATCCGAATATTTACCGGACCATGTGCTTGCGGTGGTCCATTGTATTTTCTTTGCAACTATCTACTGTGTTAGTTCCCATTGAACAAAAAATGCTGGTCATAATGTCATTGAAAAGAAACGTGCAACATGTTACATTTCCATCCATCCATTTTTTTAATCAGCTTCTCTTCACAAGGGTCAACAGCGTGCTGGAGCCTATGCCAGCTGTCTTCGGGCTGTAGGCGGGGGACACCCTGAACTGGTTGCCAACCAATTGCAGGGCACATGTAGACAAACAACCATCTGCACGCACACTCACTGGGGACAATTTAGAGTGTTCCATGAACCTACTGTGCATGTTTTTGGAATGTGGAAGGAAACTGGTGTACCCGGAGAAAACCCACGCAGACACGGGAAGAACATGCAAACTCCACCCTGTAGGGCCGGAGCCGGAATCGAAGCATGCACCTCTGCACTGTGAGGCAGACATGCTAACCAGTTCACACCGTGTCACCCTCATGATCAATTTCATTTGAAAATAGAATTTACATGATCAAAATGACTCATTTTGTGCTGGTATATGTGCAAAACTCAAAACCTTCAGCCACTTATAATTAGGCCTCACAGTTTCATTATTATGCTACATTTTCATGACTAAGATTCTGATGACAACACCAAAGGCATTTCATCGCGCTATCAACCCCTACATTATTATTATTCATATTTCACTGAAAAGACTGAGACAGTCTGGACAAATCTCTGATCTTGTCACTGTAAGTAGTGGCTTGCATTTTCTTGCTTTGTACGATACAGTGCCATGTGTTCACGTTTAAGGTCCTAATAGTGGAAAGACATGGTCGTTCTGAATATTAACACATTAACCCTTTCAGGGACAGTGGTTACTACAGTGGACAGTTTATCGTGTTACCAGGTTACAGGGTGTTTCAAAGGGTTAATTTGCAAGAAGAATAGAAAAAGCATCATGTATTCTTACCAGTTTGCCGGTATGCTTTGGAGTTTTGTCCCAAGAGGTGATGTTAATCCTCCTTCTGTGCTCTTTTCGAGGAGAGTTGGAATGTGTAGCGGCATAGGAGGAGTACTCTACACCCATTTCCTCTATGCTTCACCCGTCCGTACCTCCCCTCCTCCCGCTCCTCATTGTGGCCCTCCCACTCATAACTGTGGTCTGGAACAAAATCAAATTCCCCCAGATAGGCCCAATCTGCGGCCTCCGCTCCCCTCCCTCTTTTCAAGAAGTATCAATGCAGTTTGTAAGGAGAGAAATGAAGTCTTTTAAGACAGCCTGGCACAAGTCCACAGGGAGGTGAATGAAGGCAGGAAGTTCAAAGTGGTCGGAGGCGGCAGCCCACTTTGGATGGCCAATGTGCAGGAAGTGTCGGCCCACCCAAGACAAAACACGCGCGCAGGCATGCACGCTACGAATGAGCGAGGCAAAGTTGACATCATGATGCTCAAATGTACAGGCAGCGTTGAAATTGTCATGCAAGCGCAAAAAAGGAGTTGTGACTGCAAATAGTACAACTAGAGTACAGTACACCTACTCATTTTAGTTTAGCTTTTTTTTAACAATAAAGAACATTAACTTGATTTACTTTATTTTAGCTTTTATTCCACCTTTTTTTAAATCCTTAACAAAAATGACTTACTCCAATACAGTATATATAATTTATTCTGACAATTTTATTTAATTTGATTTAAAAATAAAGTAAAATTATTAACCCCCTGACAGTTGACAAAGGAATGTTGCTGTGACATGGATAAAAATAAATAATTCGCCACTCGCAAAAGTTCTGATTATTGTTTTATTTTTTAAAAACATGTTGACAGTCAATCCTATGCTGATTTTGTGTTAGGACATAAGAGGCTACCACAATAATAAACAGATTGTTAAACTGAAATCATTATCGTCTTTGCAAAGGCAAATTATGGGAATATAACTCTTCTATCGGATCATATTAAATTGTACGGGTGTACCAAATAAGTCTTCCTTTGAGTTGCACCCCCTTTTTTTTTTCCTTATCAAAACATAAGTGATCTCAAGAGGGAATGTGGCCAAAAAGAATAAATATCGACAATACAAAAACTCGTCACATAATATTTACAGAAATGTAGAACGCGTACGATATATAGAAGATACCTTAACGAGCATTAAAAAAGTTAGGGAGCGTATAAAAAAGAACAATCTGTGACATCACAATAAATGTTATAGGTCTGTCCTTTCCAGGCCTCAAAGTGCTCATTAGACATAATCCAGATGCGAATATATATATATTTATAATGAATACAGAGGAAAGTAGTATTGTACCTCCTCATAAGGTATTAGTACACTCTGGCACTTTGTTTTTTGTTTTTTTTGTTTTTGGTCGTACCCGAGTCCATCAGTCGTATGGTCATCGTCGTATACTAAACGGAGAGAGAGAGGTGATGTCGGGACAAAATGGTGGCGGCGCTCAGGTCCGAGGCATCCGTCCGTTGGTGGAGGTGAGGGGCGTCACTCCTGCGAGGCCCCGCATGCTGCGCCGCCGCGTGCTTGCACATGTGCTTCATGAGGTAGGTCTCCTGCAGTACAAGATGTGCAGATAATGTGGTATGCTTTGGATGGTGAACGAAATAAGATTAAAAAAGGTGAAAGCGAATTTCTGGGGCTTCCAGTATGTGGCAGTGAGCACTTCGTAATGTTATTTGCGTGCTGGAGCCGAGCCCAGCTGTCTTCGGACAGTAGGCGGGGTATACCCCGAGATGGTTGCCAGCCAATCACAGGGCATAGACGAACAATCGTCTGCGCTCACACTCACACCTCGGGACAATTTACAGTGTTCCATTAATCTGCCATGCATGTTTTTGGAATGTGGGAGGAAACCGGAGTACCCGGAAAAAAGTCACGCAGGAACGGGGAGAGCGTGCAAACTCCACACAGGAAGGCCGGAGCTGGAATTGAACCCTGCACCTCTGCACTGTGATGTGTTAAACAGTCGCCCACCGGCCACCGTGCCGCCATGATTTTTAGAAAATCAAAAATGAAAAAAACAAAAACAAAATTGAAGCATGATGGCAGTCGTGGCTTTTCACTCACCGACGTGTACGCTCTGTCGCATGTGCTGCAGCAGAAGGCCCGAGCCGTCTTGATGGCGTGGGCGGAAAGGTGCATCTGCAGCGATGCTGCGTCAGAGTACGCCCGGAAACAGTTGGAACACTTGAACGCCTTGTCTTTGTTGTGGTGCCTCTGGTGTGACTGCAAACAATACGTCACAAAAACACAATATTTCCATCTATCCATCAAATTTCTGCTCCGCTTATCCGCTCGAGGGGCGCGGGCATGCTGGAGCCTATCTCAGCTGTCTTCGGGCAGGAGGCGGGGGACACCCTGAACTGGTTGCCAGCAGGGCACACATAGACAAACAACCATTCACGCTCACACCTTGGGACAATTTCGAGTGTTCCATTAATCTTCCATCAATGTTTTTAGAATATGGGAGGAAACCAGAGTACCCGGAGAAAACCCACGCAGGCACAGGGAGAACATGCAAATTTCACACAGGAAGACCACAGCCGGAATCGAACCCTGCACCTCTGTACTGGGAAGACAACGTGCTAACTATATACAGTAGTTGATATATTTGATTATTTATTTGATGTTGTAGTGGCAGTTTACCTGCAGATTAGACAGCTGAGTGAAGGCCTTCTCACATCCGGGTTGGAAGCATTTATATGGACGATCCCCCGTGTGGATTCTGGGTGAAAATTCAAAATGGAGTGGTAACAACAAACCATGCCAAAATCCCGTTTTTTGTCGGGGTTTTTTTTGTCTTTTACGCATGAATGCCATTGAAGCACTATTTCCATTCATGGAGATCTATTGCTGCTAAAAGAGGAAAGGTGGGAGCATCCGACCTGGTGTGCTGCTGCAGGTGCGAGAGCTGTCGAAAGCACTTCTCGCAGTAGGCGCATCGGTACGGCTTGAGGCCCAGGTGGATGCGCAGGTGCTGCGCCAGGTACGGGGCGTTGGCAAACGTCTTGGTACAGTGAGGGCACTTGTACGCCTTGGCCTCCGTATGAGTCTTCGAGTGGATCTGCATGTCCGACTTGGAGAAGAAGGTCAGCGGGCACACTTTACACCTGTGGACGGGATACAAATGCAACGGGCGACGCGGTATGCTTTAGATCACGGTCCATAAATGGACAAGATGTGGTATGCTTTGGATGAAGGTAGATAACACGTGTAGTATGAATGAATCATGTCGCGATAACATGATGTGGCGAGCTTTGTTTGGGCAATGGAAGATACATTACATAGATAGCATGTTGCGGTATTGCTTTGGCTCATGGTAAACTGACTAACGGACTGACGAACACATAACATGGGATGTGTTATGCTATGCATCAAGCTAGCTAGCTATACAGATAGATAATGCATGATGTGGAATGTTTTCAATCATGATGTGGTATGCTTTGGATCATGAGCTGATCCCTTCCAGACCGCTTGCATTGGGACGAAATACAATCTTTCAGAAAAGAAAAAGCAAAATACAAATAAAACGACAAAATGAAAAATACGTGCTGTTCTGTGTAGTTTTGTCTTGTCTGAAAACATATGATGTGGTATACTTTGGATCAGGAGCTGCTCCTCTCTATGGCTAAATACCATACCTGTATGTTTTCTCTTTGGCAGTGATGCTGATGGCTGACTGGTCGTTGCTGGACGCCAGGATAGGGTACGGCACTACCAAAAGCGAGGAGCCGTTCTCTGCTTTGATTTTCCGACGTCCTTCCTTCGGGGGCTTGGATACTCCGAGCAGACCCATGAGACCTCCGTTGGTTCTTCCGGGCTCCATCCCGTGGGGGTTAGCGAAGCTGGAGAGCAGGTGGGGTGTGGAGGCGCCAGAGGGTGGCGTGGATGGGGAGATGACCTCAGGGTTGTTGAGGTTTCCCGTTCTGGATGCCAGCGAAACGCCTGAAGGACGAGAGGACCTGATGACAATGCTGTGTTCGAGGAAACTGGGAAATTAGATGTACCGTGTTGCATATATTTGACCACTCCACATCTTCGAAGCGTGAGTAGTTTTATTTTATTGCTGTGCCGTCACCTGAGAGGTGGTTTGCCCGAGCGGGGTGCTCGATGAGCTGACGCCAGTCCTCCCACAATCCCCTGGCTTTGATGGCCGCTTTATCCTCCAGGTTCAAGTTAACGTCGCCGAGAATCCGACCTTGAAGACACGTCATCAGCATTTGTGGCGCACAGGCTGACAATTGATGGTGTCAGAAAATGCACAGAAATAAATTGATCATGACTCAGTTATTGTTTTGTTTCCAAAGCAAACACAGATCTCACTTTGACTAATCAGTCTTCTCTCATTGAAGAATCCAGATATTTGCAAATATTTACTGTTGAGAGGCCGACATTGTGGAGATAATTACGAAAAATTTGATCATCGATTTTTTTTCTCAAATAATCAAACAACTCTTGCACCTCTAAAAGCTACATCTTGTATTATTTATGAGCCACTGTCATATCACGCACAATTTGAGCATTAATCCTTGTACTTAAACACAGGAAAATAAAACTTAAAATAATGATTCCATGAAAATGTATTTGACTTAAAAGTTACATGCAAATTGGATCCAACGGCGAAAGCAAGGCTTCTGCCACGTGGAAGTACAGTGACGTGTGACGTCATGGTGAAAAGGCGGATACTTAATGGTGACAAAGGTACCCGTGAGTGAGCTGGAGGTGGGCCGGGCGGGGCTGGCATGTAGGACGACGTCTGGCTGCTGGGCTTTGGACGTCGCATGCTGGCCGCCGTCCGGCGACAGCAAGGGCTGCTGGGAAGGCAGCGTAACAGGGGCCGGATGAGACGCTCGAATCTTCTCCGCCATCAGCTGTTCCTTCATTCCATCAATGGAGAAGACTTAATAGGATATTGTACAAAAAGACGCTTTTCTTTTTGGATTTTGTCATGGTTGCTATCCCTAAAAATAGTCCCGTTTGAATAGAATACAGAGCCTTTTTTTTTTTGTACGACTCCTGACTGAATTCTGTGATCACGTTGCCAGGTAACACTACATGAATAAGCCGAGATTTCTCTGCACTGATGTATGCAAAAACACGTCATGACATATTTTTCCTCTGGAAAATTTAAAAGGCGAGCAGACTTGAAACACTCACCTGAGTGACAGCCATGGCGGGTGGCGGGGGCCAAAAATAGGGACTGTTAAAGCGAGGTTCAGCCATTCTGGAATACAATGAGAAGGGGGGGGGGGGCAAACACAAGTTCAAAATGGATAGTTGTTCGAGGGGACTGCTCAGGGAATCTGGACTCAATTTTTTCTTTTTTGACTGAGCATCCATTCATTTTTCTTTCCTTTTTCTATGGTAATAAAGTTTGAATGGGCCCACGCACCTTCTGCAAAGGTCATATGAGCCCGCTCAAAAGGACAAAATAGCCAACTTCCTGTCTGAAACTTTAAAATCGCCCATCTGCAATTTAGCACAACCCACTTGCAATTTTGCATCGCCCGTCTGACATTTTAATGTCACTCTATTCCAATTTAAGCCTCACCCAGCTACAATTTAACATCTCCCATCTGCAATGTAGGTTCATCATTTACAATTGACCTTCACCGACCTGCAATTTAGCATCACCAATCTGCAACTACACCATACTTGTGTAATTTTACGTCACCCATCAGCAATGTGGCATAACCAAATGTCTACAAGAGCGAGAAGAACCTCGATCTTCAGTTAGCTTCTTGCACGGACAAGGAGAAGAGGCCATTTGTAAGAAGAGGCATCCATGCCTGTTAGATATGCAATCACGTGAGTGGTGCTGTTGTTTGTGGAGGGGGGGGCCCTCACTGTCAAAGCGTTATCAGCGTAAACACAGGCATCACAGACATTATGTCCAACAACTGACGAGGGAACGCAGCAGTCAAAAAAGGTGAGTGAAACAAATGATAGCCTAGCCATAGTTTTCGATGAATTAATAATGCATATTTTGTGGCCTTTAAAAAAAAGCATTGGTGATTCGTGGTATTTTGACCAGAATGAAGCATATGCATAACAAGGCTATTGCAATGATGCCAATCCCACGTGGAGGACTAAGATCACAGGACTGTACCATTTTTCGTTGTGGGGCAAAGGGAAAGCGGAAGA
>NW_017806002.1:715524-742308 GCF_001891065.2 Hippocampus comes
AAAAAAAACTGGTGTTGCCCCCCCCCCCCCTCCTCTGTGTGGGTGTGAACCATAAATCCTGTTAAATAGCATAGAAACAAACAAAAAAAAGCTTTTTTCCCCACTTTTTTGAGAGGAATTTATTTTCTGTTTCTGGCAAAGATAACACCACATTTCGTTGGGGGGGCAACATCATATTGCACCACGTGTAATCCTAATCTTAGGTTTCAATCATCCAAACAACACTTTTTAGCCTGGTCTGAAAGGCATGGTGGTCAAATTTGGCTTGCTAGAAAAGACAATACTCTTCATCATAACTCCATATGATTAACTTTTCTCCATTCAAGTAACAATGGAAGCGTTCACCCTGACCTAGAAAACGAATAATCCAGTCCTATCAAGGGAAAATAAAAACATTGATTCCATTATACAAAATAATACTAAAGGAAAAGCTAAAACGCAAATGAAATAAGGAAAGTATCATGGTTTCAGTTATCTTAGTAACTCCAATTTTTCAACTTCCGTTGAGCAGATCAACGGTTACATTGAACTAAAGCCGTATCATCCTTGACAGTATTAGTATTGGTGACTTATAATTTCCCCACCTCCCTCTATTTTTAAATCCATTACACCAAAACCTAATCTCAGTTGTCGTGACTGCAAAATTGTGGATGATGAGAAAGTGAGTACATTTACTGTATATCCTATGCTTCTGCAAATAGTAAGTAAGGGCTGACTTGAAGTTACCCAGACTGTACAGCACATAGCTTACTTCAAAAGCGTTTCAGTGGAATATGAAAAGCAATGCACAGCGTCGGTGGGGCCTTGTTAAAGTGTCGTGCAATTCCCGCAAGTTAGAGGAGCCTGAAGGAGGTGAAAGCGATCCACTGCGCCCGCCATCATTAGACAAATATTTCATACAGGGGGCGGGGGGTGGGGTATAGGACCAATGTTTTTTTTTTGTTTGTTGTTCTTGGCTGGTGTATGCAGCCCAGTGTTATGCCTCAGCTAAAGCAAACACACGCAGGAATGGTCCAGGAGTGCCAAAGTATGCAATGAGAAATGTTTCCAAAAGACTTAAAAAAAAAAAAAAAAAAAACAGTGGAAGGAAAAAAAAAGGGTTTTTTTGTGCATGCAAAAATTAGGTTCTGCACATCTGGACCAGATGTCAAGACAACTTCAGCCTACCATGGAATCGAATAGTCTTATTACCTCCAAGCATAGTGCAGGGGCAAGAGGTACAGGGGACCTTGGGTTATAATGGTCCCTGCATTATGAATGGCTATGAAAGGACTAGAACTAGTTTACACAGCAGTATAAGAATACGTCAACATACGGCACAAAAGGGCCAGCTCACTTAGCACACTAATGACTGTTTTTCATTGGATTATTTTTTCATTTATGGCCTACACTTTACTAGTTTTTAGTGTAGTAAAGTCATAGACCAGTAGTTCTCCTATTTTTTACACCAAGTACCACCTAAAAATAAATCTTAGCTCTCCAAGTACCAACATCATGACCAACAGTATTAGACTTAAATGTTCATAAAAATCAAGAAAGAAGTTTTATTCCCATGGTGGTGCCTTACGATAAGAGTGACTCAACTCATTTTTTTTTTTAATTTTTTTAGATAGGAGCCATAAATAGGCTGGGTTTTTTTGTTTGTTTGTTTTTTTGCTTTAGTTTGCAAGTGGAAATTTGAAGTACAAGCACTGTGACAGTGAACTAAATTCAACTCACTCCAACAATGAGCACTAGTTTGGCAATTAGTGATTAATTCATGAAAAAAGAAGCTTCAAGTTGTTTAATGCCACTGGCCGTTTAGGTTTAATGTCAAAGTAAACAAAAAACTCAGAGGATTACACGATTTGTATTTCAAACAACATAGCTTTTCCTGAGGAAAATTTGCTTATCTTAATGCTAACAAACCATATAAAATGCTATTAGCATGCTAATAGCGAGCATTGATACTTGCTGTTTTAGAAGCAACAGGCAGTTGAACACAAACGGTGGAGCAACACAAGTCGACTAATAATATAACAATACTCAGAGTCATATATTCCTTATCCCAGTGGTTCTTAACCTTGGTAGGGGTACCAAATCCAACTAGTTCATATGTACGTACATCGAACCCTTCATTAGTGAAAAATAAATTTTTTTTTTTTTTACAAATTCAAGTCATTAAAAAACACATTTATTAAAACAAAAAAGTAAATAAAATTACATGGACTAAGTATAGTTTTTTTTAAATTGTATGACGTACTATCACGACAGTCACACGGTGACTACTGAGCGAAATAAATTTCCCGCAACACTGATTGAACAAGTAATGTAGTGTGATCATTAGCAGCCAGTGATGGCCAAGCAGGTGTGTCATAACTAATTGACATCTTGAGTCGGGTATGTCTTAACCTCCATGGCAGAGGCTCCGCCGAACCCCTGAGACTGATTCGCCGAACCCGTAGGGTTCCATCGAACCCAGATTAAGACCCACTGCTTTATCCACTACGCTAAATGGGAAATATTACATCCTCTTCCTGAATGACTTACATTGGAAGTGGAAGAAACATGATTCTTCTTCCTCGGTGTCTGTATCACTATACTATAGTGCCCGTGGCCAAGGAGCTATTGGTACTTTAATAATGATTCGATTAAAATGTATTGCACAGAAAAGCTAGATGAATATTGTATCTAAGTAATTGCTCAATAATAAACATTTCTTAAATATGAAATGTGAATGTGTGGAATTTAAAAGCAAAATATAACTGTGCCATACTAAAGCAGTGATTATTTTCTGTACCACTAGAGGGAGCCTTTGGACCACATTGTGAGACTCAAACTATGATAGACTTTAAGTTTATGTACAGATACGGGTTAAAACAATAAAACAAATACTAAAGTCATGTCGGCCTAACGTCATTTTGGTATCTATGAATCAGGAAATAGCTTGTTTGGTTTTTTTTGCCAGGTAACGCAGAGGTTGAAGTTAAGGAGACCCACATAAAAGGTAAAACAAAACACTGCAAGAAGAGTAAAGTAGGGTCAAGTTATAATTCGGTTCTAACATATTTAACTGGCCGATAGTAGTTAAAAATAATAACCCCGCGAACAATTTTTTTTCCACATTAATTATGTTCTAACATCTCCCCCAAAACGGGTGGAAAGTTGGCCAATTTTTGTCCCGTTCCCTCTCTTGGGGAGCTGCCTGGTGCCCGTGGGCACCATGTTGGTGACCCCTTGGATAGTGTCTTTGACTAACCTAACAAGGGGGAGAAAGATGGACTAACCAAACGGAACCCTCACAAGAATGGAAAGAACAAGCAAACGCACACAAGAGGGCTGGAGAACAGATTTGAATCCCTAAGCCTAAAACTGTGAAGCACAGGTGCTAAACACTCAAACACTGTGCTGCCTGACACAAAAGTAAATAATGTATTGTAAAATATATTAAAAAATATACCAAAACTAAATCACAATAAAAAAAATGAATGAAAAGTTGCAAATTAACTCAAAGTTACAAAAATTCCTGACATCATAATAAAAAAAAATCACCTATCCCTTTATTCCTAAACAAAAATAATATGGGATTACACTAAAATAAAAAACAAATTTAAAAGAATTTAGAGAAAGTAATAAAAAACAGAACAAAAAATAAAATAGGAACATGAAAAATATATTTTAAAAATAGTAAGGTAAAACTAAAATGATAATAAAATTACATAAAGCAAAAACAAAACATAGACCTAAGTAAAATGATACAAAAATAGTCAAGGCTCAAAATAACTTTTTTTTATTTTTGAGGAGCAGTTTGATAAGCAATTATTTAATTTGAGGAGAGACTATCTAACTTTGAGGAGCCATTTTTGGAAGGTTAATCCCGTGACCTAAAGCAAAGGGTTTGTCAAACAATAAAAAGATGACATTATCACAATTTAATTTCCCTTTTCAATGTAATCAAAAAAAAATTTTTTTAATTCAAATTGTCAATTGAAGTAAACTATTTTCTTGTCTAAAAACATTATCAGTAGGGCAAGTTCAAACATGAGGATCAGTTTCTGTCAAGCTTAATATTTCTAACTGGGTTATATGGTCCTATAGAAAAGTTAAATTGGTTTAAAAAAATAAATAAAAATAAAAACATGAGCGTTACTGTCATGTAATTTTGAGAACATTTATTTATATCAAAAGTTAAAATAAAAACTCAGACCTCTATTGTGAAATTAAACAACATTAGTGATGTCATATCAATTCAATATACTTCAGTATATTAAGATATATTTTTATCTTCCAAACTACTCATCTGGCTGACATACGCTGTAATTCATATTTGGTTTCTGGTCCTGTTTAGCTTTGTGTATAATATTATTAATAATTATGTGTGTAATTTTCTGTCCAGACTTTTTTGCCGTGCAAAATTTAACAAGTTTCGTTTCAATGTGGTTCCAGCCAGACCTCTGTGAAAAGTGTATTTAATCAGTTAATTCTGATGTTTCACGAATACATGTGAATCTTGTGTTAGCTTAGCAATTACCATGGCTTCTCGTTAACGACGACTCGTCATCCCTCCGTGAGAACGATACAGGTGATGATGATAACTGACTTGGGAGCAACTCTGCATGTGTTTAGCCGCACTAATAGCCAGCTGAAGCTTGTTGTAAGTTAGCTGGTGTGGCGCAAGTAGCACCCGCGCGTTGATTACATAAGCACATTAATGTGCATGCGTCCAGCCCAGTCCAGCATTTTTGGGACAGTCTCTGTGGTTCAATTATTGGAAAAACTTAGACATCTGTGATTGTACGTTTTTCTATTATGTGTGTTTAACAACGTCCGAAATGTGAATTTTGACACGCAAATTGTGACACAAAACTACCTCAAATTGTACATATAGACATATATTTAGATAGATAGATAGATAGATAGATAGATAGATAGATAGATAGATGCACATGATTTAAAATTAAATAAATATAAACATAAAGTAATAACATGACGTAATACAATCAATAAATGCAGAGGGAATATATTTGTATTCAAATAAAACAATAAATAGAGAAAAGGGCAAACAAAAACACGTTATTTTAAAAGTTAAATAATATTAATATCACAAACAAAATGAAAAAGGTCTAAAACAAAACTGAAAAAAATTAGAAATATAATCTGCTTGGTTTTGGGTTCCTGTTGTATAACCATCATCATTTTCATCATCATCATCATCAATGCAGTGATACACAATAATTATTACTATTGCGAGACGATTTGGAGAGAGGCAGTAATCTTTAACGGATATCAATATGAATAATAATCATCATGAAATTAAAATCTAGAGCGCCATCCAATCAAGCCGCAACGTTGCATCGTGATGCTGGCTAGTTGCAGCCTGCCGTCTCGTCTGCTCTGCTTTTGGGCCAAAATGAGACAAAAGAGAAACAAAAATGGCAGCCCCTTCCTCGCTTTTATTTTTATAAGCAGCGGGCGCCGTCCACGATTGTGAGTGGGCCCAGGCGAACATTTGTCCTCGTGCACGTCGGGCGGCTGTTTTTTCTCTTTCGCCTTGTTGACTCGCATTTTGCAGCTTTAAATATCCCGGCTGCTTCAAGGGGGGGAAAAAAAACAGCCCTGATGACACTTCCTCCCACAAACACGACGTCTTTCATGGAGGATGTGCGGGATCAACATTCTTAGTGAGCACCCACTGGATGCAATGTAATGTCATGAAGGGAAATAAATAGACGTTTTATCACACGGGCGCCGCAGGGTGGCTCGTTTTTTTTGGGGGGGATGGCAACTTAGTTCTTGCACGACTTGCGTAACGACGACGCTAATCCAACG
This sequence comes from Hippocampus comes, assembly GCF_001891065.2. NCBI lineage: Eukaryota > Metazoa > Chordata > Actinopteri > Syngnathiformes > Syngnathidae > Hippocampus > Hippocampus comes. The sequence continues at coordinate 721,333 of NW_017806002.1, forward strand.
AGATCAAGGCTCGGCGACGTCGAAGAGAGATTTAATTTTTTTATTTATTTGCTTTTTGAAGGAGAAGCCTCATACATACCTGCTAGAGTGAGCGCGCGGGCGGTGATTCTTTGGGCAACGATCGCTACTCGTCTTCTTTTCGTGTCGATTTGCAGTCAGGCGGACTTCAAACCTTCCGGGTCGCCTGTTGTTCACTTCTGGGTCCTGTAGGAGGCGAACCCCCGGCAAAAAGATTTTTTTCCTCCTCGTTTTTTTTCTCCCTCTCCTTTTAACCCATTTTATGCCAAATTTTGGGGGGGATTTTTGGGTTGAGAGGACGATGTGAAGGAACGTGAACGCGCTGCCTCCATGTTGCTAGAAATTCTAGACGTGAACGCGCGCTCAAGAACCGGGCTGATGCGCGCACATCAGCACCAGGTGGCGCTCATGACTCGTGACCGACCGAGAAGGCCACGCAAGGAACGTCATCACCATTATGATTACACTGGTCAATCATGAAAACTGAGTTTAGCGCATTTTTGGGGTACTGAACCCAAATCTGAGCTCAGATTTACTCTATCACGTCACGTTGTTTTGCAATCGGCATGTTTCATACTGATGGATTTGCTAATTTTTCTCATGAGTTGAATGCCTCGTAATCTTCCACAAAAGCAGCTTCAAAAAAAGCAGCTTTAAGCTAGGTAAGTGAAACATAAACAAACGCGCTTTATCACCACAGCACATCAAATTTGGCCTATACAGTAAAGCAGTTAGTCTTGATTGATCTGGAGACTGGTTTGGCTCCAGACAGTATACTCAACTCTGCCTCGCCTTACCTATGAACAGAAAAGAGCAGGGATAATTGATGGTCCTCAGATGAAAACATCACTTCAGGACCACCACTTGGTGACTACAATGACAGATTACTTGCGCAGCCACCTGAGTGACTTTTCCCAAAAAACTTGGCAACGTACAGTCGCATCCAATAGTATCGGAACGGCATGGTTCCTTCATTTTTGTTGTGTACTAAAGACATTTGGGTTTTCAATCAAAAGGTGAATATGAGACAGAACAACTGAAGGCAGAGCACCTTTTGTTTGAAGCCACCTATTTATCAAATGAACAAAAGTTTGGGAATATGTGACTGAAAAGGTGTTTCTAGTTGCTCAGGTGGTGTCGTTTTAGATTTATTGCTTAAAAATTTGATAGTGCTTGTTTTGGACTTTGGGTTTCACCTGTGAAAACGGCATTTGCTGTGAAGCAAAAATGAAGACCAGAGAGTTGTCTATAGGAGAAAAGCAAACCATTTTGAAGCTGAAAGAAGAGAGGAAAAACAACCAGAACTATCGCACAAACATTGGGCGTAGCCATTACAACAATTTGGAATGTCCTGAAAAACAAAGAAACTACTTGTGTACTGAGCAACAGACATGGAACATTCTTTTTTTGTTGTTGTTGCTTTTAAGTTTGACCTCTTAAAGCTTGCTCAATATGGATTTGTCCTTACATTGCAATTTCTAGCGATGACATTTCAGAAAAAAAATTCCACCTGTTCCAGAACTTAAAATTTAATTCATAAATATGACTAAATATATGACTATATTACACATTTTATTTCTACATTATTATTCTTTTTAAAACTATTAACTATTAAAATCTGCTAGAGGAAAAAAAACTAGGGCAGATTCAGAATCAATGTGAAAAAAAATCAACTTGAAATGTTAAATTGCATCTCTGAGAATGCATCCATCCATCCATTTTCTAATCCGCTTATCCTCAGGAGGGTCGCAGGGTATGCTGGAGACTATCCCAGCTGTCTCTGGGCAGTAGGCAGGGGACACCTTGAACTGGGTGCCAGCCAATCGCAGGGCACACATACACGAACAACCATTCACACTTAAAATCACACCCAGGGACAATTTAGAGTGTCCAATTAGCATACAGGTGCATACTTTTGGAGTGTGGGAGGAAACCGGAGTACCCAGAGAAAGCGCTTTCACAACAGCTTCAGCTGTAACAAAGCGCTTTACAGAAGATTTAACTTAAAATAATGACACAGAACCAATAACTTAAGACATATGGTGACTTGACCTACAAGGGACCCAATTTCAAGGTTTTTCAAGATATGAGATCTTCCGGCAATTTTGGGCTTTGCAAGTAAAAAACTTCAAATGCTGCGTGGTGCCTATGCACTCAACTCATTTCAACAACAGCAGTAGTTTGGTAGATGGTGAACAATTTCTACACACCAAAAAAAAAAAAAAAAGATGTTTATTGTGTGAGGGTTTTGAAGACTTTTAAACAAAATTATCGTTTATTTTTTAATTCCATGGTGTTCAATCTCATATTCTCCATGTCAGATTTGAAACGCATAATACTTTTTGAAAGCATTGTCACACATAGAATTGGGCTGAGACAAATAGAAAGAAACACACTACGTATTTCTCTCTGCGACTTTGCAAAGAGCTTCAGGACACAACTGAGTCTGAGACATTTACATAACGGACACACTAACTGGAAGTCATATACTGTATCTCACCAAAGCTCCAGAGCGAAGAAAGACAAATAATGTGCTTCTAAAAAGACAATTTTCTGCAGCACTTTATTTCGCCCTATTTTGTTCAGCTGTACTTAAATTTTCAAGGCTCGACAGATTCTTGTTGCTTCGATATTTGGATGACGTATTGTCCTGTTTTGTGTACGTTTTATTCGGTAAATTGCTTACAGTAAGTCTGCCTTGATGAGTTTCACCTTCGATTCAACAATTGAACATTTTATTTATCAAATCATTATTGAGAGATCATTAATTTTGTATTCTCTGTGAATCAAAGACTAATATAACTGCCATACCGAGAAGCCAAGAGAGGAGCTGTGCAACAGCATGTTTGACGCAATCGTAAATCCCACTGGAGTTCCAGCCAGGATGCGCCCAACAGCATCCAGGCGAGAAAGCCTTAAAAGTACTTGATTTCGGCAGTGTTATCATTAATTGTATTTATTTTGTACAAATGTGACACATACATATTTTACAGTTCATTGTTTTTTTTTTTTGCACATACATATTTTACAGTTAATTGTTTTTTGTTTTTTTTTTGGGAGGCTGGAACGGATTAATGGCCTTGCATTCATTTTAATGGGGAAAGTTCCAAGCGTGGTCCAGGAATGAATGAAACTCATACCAAGGCGCCAATTGCAAAAAGAAAAAAAAAAGTGTTGAGAATATTTAAAAAAAAAATCTTGTTCCACAACCTTTTTGTAAACAAACCCTCATTTGAAAACAATCAAAATGAATGGAAGAGACCTGATATTGCTTAAAGATTTTATGCAGCAAAGGAAGCAAAAAAAAAAACATGCCAAATTTGAATAACTACAATGTCTGTACGTCGACAAAAATAGACGTGAAGAAGATAAAAGGGTAGTAAAACCCTAGCACGCCTGAGGGTTGAGTGTATTAGCATGCAGTTGCTTGAACAAGTCAAATAATTCCCTCTCTCTGTTTCCCCTCTCACCTTGTTTGTCTTGACACGCTCGTCTCATGGGCCAGCGAGTTGCCCGACTGGTTCCCTGAGCCTGTTCAAACAGTGCCACGCCCGTCACTGCTCCAGGTGCAAGCGAGCAAGGCGCCCTGGGAGGCCACAAGGGAAGGTGGAGTGTAGGGGTGGGGGGGAGGTTATTAGCAACAGCAAAAAGGGGGTGGGGAGAGAAGAGGAAGACAGCGTGTTGAAGAGCTCCGGAGGGACATGCGGCTCTGAAGACTCCCACGGGGGCGACCAGGTAATGAAAACTCACAATGGGGGCATTTCTATTTTTTTTTCGAGAGTTTGTGCATGTCCACTTCACAATGTGCTGTTGCTGATTGAAGTGAATATCACTTGCGGGTGTGTGTAAACTTTGTGGGGCCGTCAAGGACATAATTCAGGATTAGCTTTCATGCACACGCTACTGAAATGATCTTGCACACATTGTTGACACTATTTTTTTTTTGCTTGCACACAAAACTGAAATCCTCTCACACCACGACTGAAATGCATTTTTCAGTGTACGAACGTATTTCAAGATGATTTCGGAAAGGATTTCAGTAGCGTGAAGGAAAGTGCTTCAGTAGTGTGTGAGAGTGTTTCAGTAGCATGTCTAAAAGAGTATTTCAGTAGTGCATGTGAGAGAATAATACAGTAGCGTGTGAATGAAAGCATCAGTCAGTGCGAGTATGTTTCAGTAGAAGTGTTTGAGAGAGCATTTCAGTGCTCTGTGAGTGATGTTTTCGGTAATTTAATGTGAGAATTTTTCAGGAGTGTGTCTGTTTTAGTAATATGCCCGAGCGCATTTCAGTAGTGCGTGTGAGAGCTTTTCAGTCGCATTCGTGAGACAGTTGCAGTGGTGTGTATGACAGCCTTTCAATAGTGTGTGTAAGAGCTTTTCAGCAGCGTGCATATGGGAGTGTTTCAGTAGAATGTGAGAGCTATTCAGTTGCGTGTCTGACAGCAATTCAGTAGTGTGAAATGAGAGTATGTCAGTCATGCAAACAAAAATTTCAGCAGTGTGTATTAGCTTATCAGCATTTGTGAGAACTTTTCAGTAATGTGTATATGAGAGCATTTCAATAGTGTGTGTGAGAGCTGGTCAGTTGCACGCAGAAAAGTGTTCAGTGAGTGTAAGAGCAATTCAGTGGCGCGCATGAGAGCGTTTCAGTTGTGAGGACCTTTCAGTTGTGTGTCTGAGAGCGATTCAGTAGCGTGTGTGACATTATACATCTAAGTATGAGAGCATATACATCGTGTGTAGAAGGATTTCAGTCATGTGTGAGCTTTTCAGGAGCATGTGTGAGAGCATGTCAGAATTGTGTGAGAATACCTTCAAGATGGCGCCATAGTTGGCAGCCCGCTGCAAGAGCTCTGCTTTTTTTCTGGTTGTTTTTGTCTCTTGTTTTGTCATATGGTGTTTTTTGTCCTTCGTGTGGACCCGTTGTGGACTGTTTTCAGCTTTTTGACCACGACATTCGTCGAAGAAGAATCTTTGCTCGGTTAGTTGGGCCTTCTGGGCAGTACGCATGTACCAGCACTGGTTTTGATGGAGGGGAATGTCGACACAATTAAACTGTCGCCGCTTGACAGCCCTCACGGTGTGTTTTTTGCGCCTCTAATGGGCAGCATTTTTCACAGCCCCGTTTGGTTCAGCGGAGATGTCGACGCTGTTGGACAGTTTGCGTTGGTGTGGCTGGATGGAACTCAGAGTCGCCACTTGCAATTGAAGCCGATGTATAATTGACAGAAGTGAACAATTTATTTTATCGTCATTGGATGCTACATCTTCTTGTTCACTTTAAAGTAACTTGTAGCCGACGTGTGGGACGTCATGCAAGTTTTGAGCATGACGTCTCTGATCCACTGGTGAAAGGAGACTTTGATTCTCTTGTTTTTTTCTTTCTTTCTTGCTTTGCTTCCTGAAATGGCAACTTGTGTTATCATGCTACAAGTATAAACAAGATGACCTGTTCAGTCGTGTAGTTCAAGTCTAAATCAAGTCACTTCGATACTGAGTCAAGTTGTTTCCATGTTTTTGGCCAGCAAGTCACAATTCCTAAAAATAGTCTAACTTGAGTCCCCCTCACTGGAGTGTGTGAGAGAAAAAAACATTAGAAGGGTTTATACGTGCGTTTCAGTCTTGTACATGAGACCATTTTAGTTGTGTTTGTTAGAAGTTGACTAAATAATGACCCTGATGCTCCCTCACAGTAAACAGTGCAAAGTTCAAGTATTGATCTCCAAGCCCAGGATGACAAGTGCAGAAATAACGATTACCTTCCTGGTCTGCCGAAGCGTCTGACATTCTCGAGATCGTGCACCTCGAGACGAAAGTGGCAAACCTGTTTTGAGCCGCGCACGTGTCGTGTACCCGCAGACATGGACGGCGTGTTGGACAGTGCGTCGGTGTTGTGCGTCTTCAAGCTGGTGTGCAACCTCCTGTGCCTGCCCTCGCTGGCGACATCGCGCAGTCCCGTTGGATTCTGCGGCTGCTGCATCCTCATCTTCACCGACTTCCTACTCACAGGTGAAGATTTAAAAACTGTCAATTTACAAACGTACATGATGAATCGTTGAAAACGAAATTTCCTTCAATGCTTCCAAACACCAGGTGCAATGAAGACAACACGCGTCTTTGATGTTCACAAAACCCAACAGCAAACTATGAAGATTTGAAATTGTTCATTTTTGAGGAGTAAATTGCCTTCGTTGCTGAAAAGAAGAACACACAAGATCCACCAAAGTGTCTCCAAAGCATATTAGTTACGGTGAAGACGTGAAATTCTCTGGTCACAAATGCGTGTTCGGCTCTTTGAGGACTAAATTATCTTCAGTGTTGACATAAACAGATGACGTTCATTGAAGTGTCTTGGATTTGACAAAAAACACATTTTTTATTTTTATGGCGGTTCTTTAAAGATTTAAGAAATGCTGCTGAAAATGCTATCAAATGTTTTTGGTGCCTCCAAGATCACAGTTTAAATTGGCTTCAGCTCTTGCAAAAATGTGAGATTGATTGAAGACGGGTTCTTTGATTGTCCAAAATATTTAGATTCAATGAAGACCTTAAAATCGTGTGCTTACAAATGTGAGTTATGTTCTACGCATGTTGGGGGAAGGTGGCCTTCTTTCCTCCGTGTGTTCGTTGAATTTCGGACGAGGAGAATGTTGGTTCTTCAAACAGAGGCTGGAATCGACGAACAGTTCCTTAAAAAGCTTTTAATAACAGAATATTCTGGGCACCCGCAAATTACAGACAATGGCTGCGCGTCACGAGTGCGAAGCAGGAAGAAATTCACATCACTTTTATATTATCAGAAGGGCGGTACCGAGGCACAAATTGAGACATCATAATTTTCGTTTCTCCTAAACCAATTGTCAGCTTGGCGCATTCCAAAGTTTGTGCGTCTTCAGCAGGGACTATTCCAATTCTCGGTGATGATTGTTACAAGGACGCCAAGCTACGCTGCGGGCACGGGAAAGCCACACAGCATAACCAAATATGAGCAGAATACAGACTTCACGCACAAAGTGTCTTTGGTGTTTACAAAGCATATTCGGTTCAGATGTTTGTTTATAAGTTAAGCTTAGTGGAAGACTAATGTGTCTTTGATGTATGCAAAAACACGGGCCCTTCGAAAGTGGCTTTAATGTTTACAATAACTGTTTTTTGTCTCTGGTGGGCGTTGGCCTCTCCAGCTTGAACCTATACTGGAAGTTGAGTGAAAACGTACACAATTACATTGTCGAATTGTGTTTTTGTGCAGTTTACCTGAGCTTCCTGGGCCTCTTTGAGTCGTGGCTCGTCGAGCTCGTTCCACCGCTGGGCGTCATCGCCCTGCGCTTCCTACTCTTCTTGAGCCACACCTATGGCGCCGTGCTGATACTCCTCACACCCCTCGTCGCTGTAGAGACCTTCGGCAAATTCCTATGGATGACGAGAGAAGAAGAAGACGACGACGACGACGAGGATGAAGGCAGGGATGAAAAAGGTGGCTGGCAGTGTCACGCGATTGGTTACCTGTGCTGTTTGTCGGTGTGGGTGGCGGTGGCGCTCAGCCTGCGCTGTGGATGGAGGTTGGAGGAAGCCAGGGCAACTGCTTGTTTGGCTCGCGGTGGCTCTTTGATGCGGTGCCTGCCCAACCTGCTGAGTCCCCTGCCCAGCGCGATGCGCCCCTGCTGGGGTGTGGCTTTGCTTTACTTGATCCTGATCCTGCTCACCTGCTCGCTTCTTCTTCTCACACAAGCGATGGCGAGCGACAGCCAACGATGTTCCTCTAAGGAGAAAGTTTGCATGACGGCGCCCCTTCAGATGCCGCGCAGGAATGGGCGGCGGGGTTCGAATTTGGCACTGGCCTTGCTGGCTGTGCTCGGCATGCTGGTGCTTCCGCTTTACCTTGGTGTCAATGTCCTCCTGCTGAGGAGCGTGGAGACCCTCCTGGAGGCCTGCATCAGTTTCTTTTTGGCGTCGGTCTCGCGAGGCTCCAGCACAGATGTCGTCACGTTGGTGTGAAGCGATCGCACGTCGATTGGAAAGGGATTACGGGATTAAGGGACAATGTTTACATGCGGGGACTAGAACGCCGGTAAAATGCTGACGAGGCAAGTTGAGGGAGGCTTGCTGGCTAAAGCCGTGGAAGATTATTGGTCACTTTGAGGACCACAACGTAATGACACTGGTGTTCAGTAATAAAAATATGATCAGTATCATGCAGATCTTTGTTAGGTTGATTGAAGATTCTGAATTGTACATAAATTTGACTGTGCGTGTGAATGGTTGTTAGTCAATATGTTCCATGTGAGAGGATGGGGACCACTCCAGGGTGTATTGAATAGTGTGAAGTCCTGCTCCGAGCAATTGCACTCCCCCCTCTCCAACAACTGCGTACAGATGCCACAAAATAATGGAAAAGCACTACTTTTAAGAGCTTCGAATGCTCTAAAATGGAGCTCATTTCAACATAGTTCCTTGGCACCAAAGCATTGGACTGACGGCCTAAAGCTCCTCCCCTTACTTCATCACAATTCATTGTCATCAAGATTCCACAAGATGGTACCAAAGCATTGGACTATCTAAATGAAGCTCCTCTTCTACTTCAACATAGTTCCTTGGCACCAAGACGGCTTCCAAGCATCGGATTGTCAAAATGGAACACCTCTCCTCATTTCAGCAAAGTTCCTAAGCACCAAGACCACTCCACTACCAAGTACCGGATGGACTAAATGAAGTTCCTCCACTCAGTTCAACATCGTTCCTTGGCACCAAGATGCCACAAGGTGGCATCAAAGCATTGGGCAGTCTAAAGGAAGCACATCTTCACTTCAACATAGTTTTGGGGCACCAAGGCAGTTGGACTAGCATTGGGCTAAGTGAATGTAGCTCCTCTTCTCACTTCAACATACGTAGTTCCTTGACACAAATATGTCACAAGTTGGCTACAAAGCACTACCACTCACTGAGACAGATTGTCAAAATGAAGCTCCTCTTTTTGCTTCAACATAGTTCCTTGGCACCAAGCTGAACTTTATTTGACAATAAAGTTGTACTTGACTAGAAAGCTAACTGTGATAGCACAATAGAAAGAGGAAGAATGAATAGCACTGATTAAAAAACAAAAAAACAAAAAAAAAATCCAGTGAGGACAAAAAGTGATAACAAGGACTAATTGTTCTAATGATGTTTTTGACTGTTACAACAAAAATATTTAAACATAAAAAGACATACAACAGAATCGCATCAGAAAATATAGGAAAAAAAAGGCGGATGCGCTAAGCAGGGTGGACGACTAATTAGCACGTCCGCTTCACAGTGCAGAGTGCAGGGTTCCCCGCCTACGTCCCGGAGACAGCTGGGATAGGCTCCAGCATGAAAGTGGACTGATGCGCTAATTGTTCTGTTACAACTTCAAATGATACTGCTTTTGAAGAAAAACTCAATTTAGAAAATTAATCAAAAGGTCACAAAAGAGAATGCAGTCAGAACTTAATTACATCGAAATCAAACATAGGCGACACTGATTTGTCTGATAAAAGAAGGTGCGGCCAATGCAATGAGATCTGTTTACACATACTGTACTGTAGTGAGTTACAGGTGTGCAGCCCCCCCCCCCCGCACCCACCAAAAAAAGGGGGGGTGGATAAAACCATAACACAGGAAATTACAGGCAAAAAACAGTTCTACAATAATAAAAGTATAACAGTTATTTGAAAAAATAACAAAGTGTCATACATGATTTCAGAAATTAGGAAATTTACTATGAAAATATATTTCAAAATAAAATCAGGCATCGGTTTTATTTCACAATTTTCTTTTTTTGCTTCATTTAAAAAAAAAAGTGTAAACTGATTGAGCAGCACAGTTTACTAGTGGTTACTAGTGGTTAGCACACCCGCCTTACCCTTTTTTTGAGTCAAGGTTTGGATTTCTACTGTGACCTTCCTGTGTGGAGTTTGCATGTTCTCCGTGTCGATGCGTCTATCCCGTGTTCATTGAAGACTGTGGGTGTGAATGTGAGTCTGTTTGTTGACATGTGACCTGTGATTGACTGGCAACTAGCCCGCTCAGAGGTTCCAGCTCACCAGTTGACCTTAATGAGGACTGAAGTGCTTTAAAAAAATGGATGGATGTCTGGTCATTTTTGTATTAAATTTATTTAAACATGAAGTGTACTAGTTTTCTTGACTCCCCTCACATTTCATTTTATTTATTTATGTTTTTGTTCAAAAAGTCAAACTTAATTAAGTATTATGGTGTAGGAAATTTGTTATGTTATGCATACCAATTTTGTATTACGTTAACTTATTGAACAGAAGATTGTTTTTGTAATAAACAATTAAAAATTTTGTAATACAAAATTGGTATGCATGTTATTTTTTTTAATTTTACCCATAAAGACCCCAAAACAAAACATGATCAGTATGTTTTTAGAATGCATACCATGTAATATGTATACCAGTTTCAGATTAAATTTATTTAACTTTTAACTGAAGGAAATAACAAAAAAAAACAGGATTCAAGATTTAAATTTTTTTTCAGCTTTAAAACAGTTAAAAATGCCACAACTGGTCTATAAATCACTGAATGCATTCAATTGGTAATACATTAAGGAAATGTGAATTGAATATGAACCCAGTTGGGCTCTGAGGTCTGCAGATTCTAGTCAGTGGAGCCCAGGTTTCAAAGCAAACATGGTGAAGCGGCATTTAGCTGTTCTGCTGCACGCAAATGGAATTGGAAGCGAAGTCAGCCCCAAGTGTAAGTGGTTTTACATTAATTTTTTTCCCTTTTGTTTGATTAAGCATTTTTAAAATCAATTTCACTCTGTTCTTTGAGTAATCTCTGGAAGCTACTTTTCATTTCTTTTCTTTGCTCTGAAATGTCTTTAAATCTTCTGGTTTGAAATGTGGTTAAATGTTGTCAATATGCAAGTAATTTTAATAAGCTATTTTATTCTCTCTGCATTGCGAATGTCTTCAGTCTTCTGTTTGTTAATGCTATGTTGTGCTTTTGGTTGCGTGAAGCACATTGAGTTGCCCTATTTATGAAATGTGCTGCATAAAGTTGCCTCGCCGTATCTTGATTTTTAATTTTTTAGCAAGCCAAAAAAAAATCAAAAATGTAATTTGCAAAACTTCCTCTGTCTGATTGATATGTTCACCAATTTTGGATTCAATTTATATAGCTAATTTTCAATAGTAAAACTGATTGTATAAAAGTTTTTTTATTCTTCATAAAGAACCCCAAAACGAAAAATAAAACATGCAATTGTTTATTTTTTATGAAATTTATCCATCTTGGTTTTTAGCAGAGTGCATTAAATTTCAAAATAAAAAAGGAAACAAGTTCTATTTCTTTCATAAATTGAATTCTACAAATTTTGTATGTTTTGATTTTTGCATCACAAATTGAATGTATCCAAATAAGGATTTAGCAAGTAATTTCAATAGAATGTGACCTTTTTTTTTTTATAAACAATTCAAATATTGAAAATGGTATGCTTTTAAATTGTTATAAAGCACAGGACCGCAAGTAGCCTTTGAACTCATGTTTCCATAGTGGCCGGTGCATGCGGTTCCTGGGCGATCATTGTTGCAAATGTAAACAAAGAAGAATCTGAACTCACCCATGACACAAACCACCAGCTCCCAGGGCTCGCTAGCAGAATACAAATGTGCACAGCAGAGGGCGCCACAAGTTTCCTCGGAGAGCCTGAGGATGGATGGAATGCGAGGGGGGACGGGGACGGTGGAGATGGGAAACCGAGAATTTCCTGTGTTGAACACAAAATGACATCACACAGGAATAATTGAGGTCCTACTTCCTCTTCTCAGTTATTCCAAAGCAGCCCACGCATCAACCTTGTGTCTTTTTAATGTTAAATGAAAAGTAAACGTTGCAACTCACCTCTTCAACATAAATCACACATAAAAAAAAAAAACAAAAAAAAAGATGAAAAAGCGGACTCTCTCCCTCGGGACGCCTCACAGCCATCAGAGAGGAGTTACAAAGAAGACATCAGTGACTTTTTAATGGACAATTTCCCCTCGGGTTAAGGGGAAAAAATATATATATATTGCAGGGTGAGCTGCTGCTTCGAGATACGGTATAAAAAGAATCAAGTCGAAGATGAAAATGAAACAGCTTGAGTTGTAGTATAGTGTAATATAATAATGGCGCAGCAAGACTGCGTTTCATTCAAGTGTGAAATAAGGCAACAAGATGTTCTCATCTGAAATTTGAGGCCTCAAATTTCATGTGCGCCCAATGACAAATCTACACAAGTAATAAGATAACAAGGATGCTGGGGCAGGACACTTCCACAAGGGTACAAAGGCAGAAATATACATCCTGACAAGTATATAACCTCAAAAGCATGCTGTCACAAGGATCACATGTCCTCATTAGTGGCCCCTTACAAGCATACATCCTGACAGGGACACTTCTTAAAAGATTTTTAATCAGAATTATACCCTCCTTACAAGTACACAATTCCGCGTCGACATCCTGACGAGGCTGCATCTTGACGTATCCGTGCGACGAATAAATCCGAACAAGTTTATGCAAGGACGCCGATAAGGATACTACTTTTCTAACCGGACAAGTACACATTCTAAGTTGTCTTGACAAGGAGGTATCCTGACACGATGGGTCCTCAAAAGAACAAACAGGCACGCAGTGTGTACAACTTGATCCTAGGTCGATATCCTGACAAAGATACGGGTCCTTAAAATGACACATTGTCACAGGATATAGCCATGAACTGATTTAATATACTACGGGATGAATTTCCATGACAATTTGCTCACATGCACCAGGGACAGGGTAGCTAAGGGATGCATCCTAAAACAGTCTAATCCCTCATAATCCTCTGCTTTTTCCTTGACGTTTGTGTCATTTAGTAAAACGGCTCGCTATAATCCAGACCGGAACGAGAGTTCCCGTTCCCGAGTCTCGACGCGAGACACTACTGTTCAAATTAGGGCAAAGGTGATGAAAACGACAAACAGGAGGATTTTTAGCAGTCATTTATTGTACATTAAAATACATTTCCCCACAGTGGAGTGTTTACAAGCCGATGGGAGCACAGCGGCCATCATTCAAGGACACAATCATCAATAGAATCATAAAAAGTGTCAGATGTGACATCATCATAAACCTTAAATGTTGATTTAATTTCATAAATGTTTTGTTTTTCTGCCATCCCCGCTGCCTCCGCAACGTCACACATTTAGCGCATTTTAAATAGCGAAACGCAAAACAGTCAACGGGGACATCGAGGTGTCGCCAACGTGGGGGGAGGCGAGGAGGGGTCGTGTAACCTTTCAGTTCCAGCGTCCCGATTGGTTGAACCACGTGTTGGTTTTTAAAGCAAACGAATGGATTGTACTCATCAGAAACGTAAACCTGACAGATTGGTGCAAATCAACATCAGCAGAAAAAAAAAAAAGAAGCAACATTCCAAACTGTCAGTCGGACTATCCTAGTTAGCTGACAAACAGGTAAAGGTGCAAGATGGCAAAAAGAACGATTGTGGCCAAGGTTTGCTCCGTAAGATTCCAAAAGGTCGAGATGGGCTTAATGAAGGACGCACACACATCGAAATCAGCCAGCATGCTTGATTTGGCCCGTGGCAGCAGAAGCTCTTAGGACTCGTGTACACATTAAGCCTGGTGCTCGGGGGCACGTGGGGCCAACTGACATGTCCGAATCATCTGTGATTTTGTCACATGGATTAACAGGGATATCTCGCACCACTAAGCCACGATTCAACATAACAAGACGGTTTTCTCTAGCTACATCAAAAACCACAGTTGGACCACAGAACTGGAAACGGAACTCACTCCAACAAAGCCAAGGTTCTGTTGGATCAGTAAGCACAACAACTCATTAAATGGCACCGAGAAAACACCATGACGTGGTCCTGTGCTACCAGGGTATGAGTAGTTTGACTTCATTTCAATTTTTAGAGTTGGTATGATATCATCTGAGCTTGCAACAAATCAATTGGCATTGTATTGCTTCCTAAGGGGAATTTTCAGTTTGAAATGAGAGCAACTTGGAAGTCAACTGGCATACCAGTTTTCAAAGTTACGAACGTCACGCAACAAACTCGAAGTACACCCAGTACTTGGCGTTCTTTTTGTTTGTCTATTTTATATTTATGGCCGAGAAGTGGTTTGTTTTTTTGGGTTTTTTTTGCCCACACAAATAGTTACTATATTTAAGACTTGAGTAAGGTGCTCGCATACGCCACATTCCCACTTAACTACCAATTCATGTTAGGGACAAGAACGGGCCTCTGTCGTAAACCGAGGACTACCCCTATGTTAATCCATCGTAGAAACTCTCATGGGGTGCGTTGGTGTGGGGTGCGTAGAGACACCAGTGCATCATTTTTCCCTCAACAGCAGCGTCATTTTTCAGAATGGAAAGTGCAGACGGAGACGGTGGGCGACATGAGTGAGGTTCCACTCGGGGAAAAAAATAAATACCCTGCCACTAAATGGCCACCAATCCAAGAAGTAGTCCGCCTTTCAAATCTGCTGAGGTCAATAGCTCGCAGGCCCCATTTCAGAACCGGGGACATTGCTTGTATCCTTTTTGTGACACTTTCGCTGACCAACGGCAGAGATTTGACATCAGTGGAGTGCCACAAGGAAAAAAAGAAAGAAAAGTTAGTCCACTTCCCACTCGATGTTAGCTGGAATCCAGTCCAGCTTTCCCGCCATCTCCAACAAGTGGTAGGAAAGAGATGATCGCAGCCCCATTTCACCCCAGGGGAAATTCCTTTGCCTCCATTTTGAGACATCTTCAGTCACCACCCAATAAGTATGCTAAGAGTCAATTTCAACAAGGGAAAAGCCGTCAACTCCCACTTTCCCCTCGCCCTAAACAACATAACTTGAACAAAACGGATGATCAAAGCCTGATTAACCTCCAGTGACAGACAGATAGATCCCTTGCCTCTATTTTGTGTTCTCTTGAGTGACAGACAGCCATCATCATCAGTGAGGCTCTGAATGGGAAAAAAACAACAACAAAAACACCAAAACAGAGCAGGGGACATCATGACTGACTGATGACCAATCGGCATTTTGGTCAACGTCATCTTGGATAGACTCAAATGTATTCACTACTTTAAACGGGATAAATGGAAGAATGTGGATGATTGCAGCCCAATTTCAGCCACAGAAACAACACTTTGCCTCCATTTTGCGTCGGATCTAAAATGGAGTCTTCACATAGCAGGTATACACTTCAAACGCAACATTTTCAATTTTGAAATCCACATCGGGTCAATCAAACGGAGGTCGGCCACATGGATCTCTTAAAGGCGCACAGTGTTAATCCGGAGCGGCTGCACGTTCTTGCCATTGGCGTGGCTCTGGCCCGGACTGAAGTAAGGGAAGACCTTCATGGGGAATTTCTCACGGTAGGTGTACAGCCAGGACATGTCGTCTGCGTTGTAAAAGAGGAGCAGGCCTTTGGGGTAGTCCAGGTACACACCCACCTTCTCCAGCTTGCTCTTGACATTGAGACGGGTCCAGGGCTCGGTGCAGGCACTGTACTGGTTGCCGTCGTGCATGACGATGCAGTAGAAGCCGCGGCCCGGTTGGATCTGGATGCTGCCCTTGCGGCTCACCGTTTCGCTCGCCACGCCGATCATCCACTGGGTCTTCTCCGACACCATTACCTCCCAGTAGTGGACGCCGGATGCGAAGCCCTCGGCGCCCAGGACAGACACCTCCACGTCGAAGCGGCGCGGCGAGTCCTGTAGCGGCTGCGGGTGGAGATTGCCGTAGGCCACGATGGTACAGTCATCGGACAGGATCAGTCTTTGGTGGGCGGTGATGGGGTCCAGCGTCAAGGCGGCGGGCACTGACAAATAAAAACAGAAGGGTGAATTGAGAACTAAACTGTCTTTGCTCCAGTTGAAGGGCTCCCCCTACAGTTTAAGCTCACCTTCATGGTTGCATTTTTTGATCCCATCAAAATCATTTTGTCAATAAAATCAAAGTACATTACAATAACATTAGCCCACTGCAGTTCATACAAATTGTGTAACCATTTTCAAGCTAAGCTGATTGCAACAGAAGACAAAGGAAGACGGTAAAGTTGAGCGCTAACATGCTAACAGACCATTAGCTCCAACATTGCGTCTTCTTGTGTAAAATTGTAAAAGGGCTGCAAACTAACTCTCCGTTTAAGAGTTTAGCATGGATGCTAGCACTACTACCAAAACAGAAGAGGTGTCCTGGCTTATTCCCAAAAATGTAAGAAACTAAAAATATGTACTGGACGCTAAGATGCTACCCACCATTCTGTCTTGAATTGTTTCTCTATCGTGTCGGAAAATTGTGTACAATCACTGCACGCAATTCCCCATGGTAGAGTTTAGCACTTATATCACAACAAATATTGGTGCTGTCCTGGATGGTCCAAAATTGAAGAAGATGAAAATGTATGCTAACGTACTATAGTAGAGTTTAACACAGATGCTAGCGCTAATACGACACACAGTGTACTGGCAGCAAATAGGGAGAAATACGTGTTTACGTGCCAAGAAAGTCTGATGCCGAACCCAACATTGTTTGACTTTCGGTGGAGTTTAGCACAGATGCTAGCGCGATACCATACACACAAAAGGTGTAATGGCTGGTCCCCACAAAATAAAAAAATAAAAATAAGTACTACCATTCTAATGGAACCATGTGTGCGGTAAATGTTGTACAAACACAGCAGGCAATTCCCAAAGGTAGTCTTTAAGACAGACGTGAATGCTAACACAGCACAAAAGGATTTCTGGCTGGTGCCAAAACAAATACAGTTCTGTATACAAACCACAACAGTGAGAGCTGAGGTGTTATTCTCTCTATTAGCAACCAGCGTTTTTGTTTTTTTTTAACCCAGGTAGAATTACAGTGCTCCATTCTGTGGCCTCAAACAGAAAAGATAAAAATGCAAATCTGTTGTCTGTATTTATAGTTACATTGTCAATTACCTGTCTGGCATGTGCATTGGTGCAGGTCTGTGTGAAGAGAGGATCAATTCGGTTCAAAGTTTTTCTTACTGACACTGGGGAATATGGTTTGTGAGAGTGAGGGGAATGATACATGCTGATTATACGCTGTTTACGCTGCAGGGAAACATTCTCCGCTATCGTTTTGATATTCCGTGCACTCTACCAAAAAAGAGGTCTTCTCTTTTTCAGGGAAGTGAACTCACAAAAGAAAAACCGTCAACATCACGGCAGCCGAAAAAGGGGATCATGGTGTGCGCTTCGAGCTCAAAGATGACTGATGGCTTGTTATTGTGCGGCACGCCCGCCTGGCAGCTTCACTTCTACATAGCAGCTTTGAGAGTCAAGTGCTATTTGGTGTGCGAGAATGTTTGCAAGCAGAAACAGAAGTAGAAGTAATTGATGGTATGAGAGTCGACGCTAGGAGGCATTAGGGAGATGAGAGATTTGATCCTGCTTCTAATTTGGACAAAAGTGGTCAAGTGTGGGAGAGCAACACAGTTCGTTCCTTTGGTCGCTAGCCCCATTCGTGCTACATATAAAAGTTAATTCCCCCTCGTGCAGATGTTTCGTGTGAATGAGGCTGACATTGAAAAGTTCACGTGGAATATTCACTCTAAGAAGAATCATAAGTTTGACAGTTGAAACTCACTTTTCTCACTCTGTTGTGTAGAAACCAACTGTTGCTGCCCAACAAGTCACTTTCTACCTCAAACGAGACCACAGTTCAATTGAGGCCAGATTTTGTGTGCTGGATTTTTTGACACACTTTCAAATTGTACAAAAGAGGCTCAGGTTAAAAATAGCCAAGTGGTAAAGTGAAGTGGCTGGCACCCAGTTGGCGGATAAAAAGGAGCCTTTGCCACTTTTGCGATTTGGTCGGTGTTTGTTAACAGCCATTATTAATAATTCACAATCCAAAGCGAGTTTTGTGAGAGGCACACGGGAACAACAAACAACAGCCTCACGCGGAGCCTCGTGCTGAGAACAAGGCTTTGTTCTTAGCTGCTAAACAAACAACGGATGAAGGATGATGGCAGAGCGTCTTTGTCTCATCTCTGGCAACTGCGGCTGATGGATTGGAACCAATTGTTCCATTTTGCTGTCAGTCAAGGAGGGGGCGGGGGGACGCCTGGCCTCCTCTTTCACTGGTAGCATGTTGAAATGGGAGGACTGACTGATGGAAGGACTAACAAAAATTCCTCCGCACATGATTTGAATCATGTTCTGCTGGAAAGATTGATGGAGTAGGGCAGAGGTTCTCTCGGCACTGTTAGACACAAGAAGGGCAATGTTACCCTCTGGATTCGACTGCCATTTCGCAAGCTAAGGTCGGGAGCCACAGAGAGAGGCCAGACCAATTCTTAACGGTGTGCATTTCTGGAGAACAAGAGTTTACAGCAAACTAAAAAGCCACAATTCCAACACCCAGTGTGATGCAGTACCAAGATTGAGGTCTCTGTTGTCAGATAGTGTAACTAACCGTTGTTTCCGGCTTACCAGTACCTAGACAGGACCTACGCACTGCAGCAACAATAGTTCATGCAATGCATTTAATTTTGAAGTCATTCCGAGCAGCGTGTTGCGGCGTAATGGCTGACCTGACTCGTTTTCCAAACTCTGAGGCATTGCTGTCACAAACAGTTCCTACTTCCTACTGACTTTCATGACAAGGGCGTCCTGAAATAATGTCGAATCGCGGAGTAAGGTGCCCCAAAAAAATTTATTACGCTGGCACTGTATTCTTCGGCGCTTGCTGCCAGCGGTCAGCAGCGGCTGCGCTAATGGCTAGCAGCGCTGGGGTGTTGGTATCGACATGATATCCCTTCAAGAACACTTTTTCGAACAGTCTGTTGGATGGTTGACAGCAAAGCATCACTTCCTTGCCCTGTGCTTTTGCCGCTATTTATGTAACTAACAGAACAACATTTGACTTCACTTCCAACCGCAGCGTGGCGAGCTGAACCGTACATTCCCTTTGCCCCTGCTTACCTGGAGAAATATCCTGAAAGAGCGACTTCCAGATGGTGTACTGCAGAGGCCCCATATATTTGGAGGTCGGGAAGTCCTCATAAGTCAAATTGGTCTCATGGATCTTGCCTTTGATCCTGTGACAGAAACAGATCAATGCCGGTCGAAACCTGCTCAATTGCCTTTTGCTAATAATGCAGCGCCTTGCTCGACACTTGGGTGATTAATCTCCTGCTTCGGTGTAATGCTTCACTGTCATCAGCATTAATTGATTTGAATGACTGAATGGGGTTGGTTAGATGATGATCTCAACTCCTGTAGGACCTTGTGAGTGGGTTACTTCTTGCACTGAAACCAGGGCGCATAAGGAGATTCTGCATGTTTGGAGGGCTATAATGCCAGGCATGAGATAAAAACTTACTTCAGACGATATGTAAACACCTGGAATATATTATAAAATAGCGGTGTGCATCTCTCCAATAAAAAAAAAAAACTGAAGAACAATTTGATACGTATCTTGATACTTGGGGAGTGATATGGACAAGGACAGTTTATTTTAAACCTTTCAGGGACAGTGGATACTACAGTGGATAGCTTATCATGTTATCAGGTTACAGGGTACACGAAAGGGTTAAAGTAGAACGATTCGCTTCTGTTCAATCCAGTGGCATAACCATTCGATTTGATGTGGTACGGCTTGGTTTGAGAGGGGATGATGCGATGAGTTTGTTGTTTTAAAATACGAATGAACTAGACACTAGGTCCATATCAATGTGGTATTTCCTTTGAAAGATCTCTCTCTCTCCAACAAAGGACAATTTGATACATATCTTGACAAATTTGCAAGTGGAACTTTCAATTTGGTTTGATTCAATGCACTCCCATCTGTAATTCAAATCAATTCAAATCATTTTTTTGCTAAACCCCTACAACTTACCTCTTTCTCCAATAAATTTCAATTAAAATCAATGCATGTTTCCTGTTATATCTTAATTCTTTCACCAAGACATTTTGGACCATTCTTAGATCCCGAAAGAATCACATATTTTCTCCTATTTGTCCTTCATATGAAAATAGAAAATGAGCAATATTGCTGATTCAAAATATTTATAGACACATTTTAATACGAGAAGCTCGATAACTAATCTCTAAAACGTTGCTGCAAAGAGATGTGATATAGTTCAATTAAAATGTCCTCTATGAACCGGCCCAGATTAAACATGACAGCTGCTTTTCGGGGACTAAGACACCATCTGTGCAAGGATTATTAGAATTTGTCACACAAATCACTGCTAGATCCAAAATGTAAAATTTTGTCAGGAGTCAACTGTCGGATAGATCTTTAAACGCGGATATTCCTCTCACTCTTGTGTTCTTCGGATAACGCTGTGACTGCCTTACCTCTCGGATGTGACGGCCACCCCCTCGAGGAAGTCGTGTCGCCCCGTCTCGTTGAGGCGCTCCTGCAGGATCTGGATGCCCTCCTTGACGTCGCGCAGCTGCTGGCTATAGCGCTGGATCTTGTGCTCGGTGTCCGTGAGCTTGCGCGCCGTGTCCATCTCCAGTTCTTCCAGCATGCTCTTTTGACGCTCGCGCAGGAAGCGGTGGAGGCGCTCGAAGGCGTCGCCGATGGTGGCGCGGAGACCTTTGGCTGAGGACTGTAAAGGAGACGCAATCACAACTCACTCTTAGCTATCTACAATGAGCGTTCAAAACACTGGACGAAAGTGAGAAGGGCTTCAACAATTATTATGGCAAATTCGGCCATCAGAAAATGGTCACACAGCTTATCCTTGGTGAGGTTTTCAAGAGCTGCAGGGGAAAAAAAAAAGGCAGGCTCAAGTCATGTGAACAATTGAACATTTGAGCTCACAGATTTTGAGGGATAAAGAGAAGGGATCTCAAAGAGAATGAGTCATCCGAGTGTCTGAAGCGATGAAACAAAAAGCAGCCAGGAGAGGTTGTCAAGTCTAAACAGCCAGGAA